>NW_027168309.1:600000-843014 GCF_040954835.1 Lepisosteus oculatus
TACTTCCTGGCTTTTCATCATGTGCTGACCGGATTCGAGAGTAGCACACCCTGTTCTTTGTTGATTACTGTACCTCCAGCAGCGCAAATGTCAGTAATCATTGAAATGTACGACCTACAATCTCCTCAGCATGCCCGCGTGGACTCCTCAGTGATCATCCTTCTACGTTCTGCTGTAGTTTTCATGCAAGTGAAAACCGTGCTCCAAATAACAGCGGCACAGTTGTATCCTGCGGTAAGCATTCTTCTAATTCCATCGTTTTGCTCCAGGTAAAAGGTAGCGCATCATACGGTTGATATTCCAAGGTTTCAGAGTCCGTATTGGATGGCTTGGATGCAGACATCGCTCAGAGCTCCCAGTATGATTTTCCCGAGTTCAGTTTTGCAGTGTTTTAGTGCTTTACTACTTCCAGTGGGCCTTTGAATGCTCTGCTAAGTAGAGACGTGACATAATTACTAATGCGACCGAGTGTGCTGGCTGTTCCTGGTTCGTAATGATTAACGCGAGAAATCAATATAAACATAACTGCTTCGATTTCGAGGTTCAGTTGAAGCTTTCAAAGAAACTATCAAAGACCTCAGAACAACCGAAGACACATTTGGTCATCTCCGTATTGGTGAAGATTAAAGAGTCCCGCAAGTGTCAAGCTTGCACAAACACACACGAGAGAGAAACTCAGGACAGAATTTAAAGAAAGGGAGATGCAGACTATTTGAAGGCACTTTGCTAACCCAATGGCACGCTTATGAATCGTGCATAGGACACATGTAGCAGAGGATGGTTTCGATCCATCGACCTCTGGGTTATGGGCCCAGCACGCTTCCGCTGCGCCACTCTGCTGACGGCCTCTCTGCGTGTGGCGCACAACTGCTCTTTTTATTTCCTACATAAGTGATGAAAGAGTTGAAAGTTTCAACGACAAACGCAGACGTCACTTTGAGCGCTTGGTGTTGTAGCACAAATCATCACATGCTGCTCTACACTGGATTATAAAAGCCGACACATTTTCCAAACATTTTAATGCTGGAGTCACACTGTAGTATTAATAACAGTGCGATACTCGAGGAGCGTAGTGGGATCGCGGTGGCTCATCAGACCGCCCCGGGACGGGGGGCCCGCGTCAGGATGGCCGAGCGGTCTAAGGCGCTGCGTTCAGGTCGCAGTCTCCCCTGGAGGCGTGGGTTCGAATCCCACTCCTGACAAAAAGCTTGCTCAGTGCCGTCTCCAGTCGGGTGCAAATGGGTGAAGCAGCCTGCCGCGGGGAACGTGCGCCGATAGGCGTAGGTGTATCCCCTGCCTCTTCCGATTTAGCTCGTGCTCCATAGGATGGAAGCGGATGCTCTGGCTTTTTGACTCGAATATAACCTGATCACAACAGAAGGCCGTGCAGCCCAGTGCTGGTTTAAGAATGCCTCGTGTCTTCAGGCCCCTATTCCTTCAGGTTACCCCTTTGGAATAGTCGTCCGAAAAAGACGGGAAAGGAAAAGCATGTAAGCTCCCACACACTGCGTTAGCATTAGCGGTTGGAATCTGATGGGAGAAAAGCAACCTGGCTCGCCGTCAAGCAATCCATCCCTGGTCTCCCACGTGACAGGCGGGGATACGCACCACTATACTAACGAGGAGCGCTTGCTTGGCGCTTGAAGACACTTCCTCTTGCGGCTACTACTGTTTCCGGTTTCGTCTTTTCTTTTCATTCCTCCCAGAGGAGCGCATGAAAACGTTTCCATCTGCGCCATCCTCACCCCTCCAATGCTATGGTCCCTGCTCCTCCTGGTGCACTGCAAACACTCATTCAGCCGGTTCTTTCAGTTTGAATACTTAGGTCTTCAAAGGCTGGAAGTAGGGCGCAAGACATGCCAATGCCAAAAGCGTGGCAGTGTGCTTCCAGCTGTGAAATGTCACTGGTGGATGTTGAAGACATTACTTCCAAGGCAGCAGGTCCAAGCGATTTAGCGTTTGTACAAGAAGCAGGAAGAGAGAAACGGCACTCCGCCTTTTTCTGGGCAGGCCGAAGCGACAGGAGAAGGGCGCCGTAGTCGGCAGGATTCGAGCCGACGCGGGGAGACCCCAATGGCTTTCTAGCCCATCGCCTTAACCGCTCGGCCACGACTACAGGGAGCGCCGCCGCCGCCGGCTTGCAATCATTTAACACGGAGGGCGAGGCGGCGGCGGTAACCTTTTTCAATGTCGCTCTCCGCTTCCCCCCAAAAAAAGCCAAATGACATGCTAGCACTCGGACACCCTTCAGAAGACTGAAGGGTGGCTTAAAGCTGGAAGGATTAGGTCTCCCCGTTCCGACGCGACAATCGAACTTCCTTAGGCAGAGAGAAAGCAACATCGAGGAGCGTCAACAAGACTTTAGAAGCTGCGACACACGCCACTTTCAGTCGCAGACACAGCAGTTTTAAAGGCAGGAATCGCCTTTGCGAACGCCATGAGAAACAGAACGCAAGCTCAGGTCCTGCGGTTTAACAAACAGCCTCGGCTTTCAAGCGACATTTCTTTTCTGGAGCAAATTCACTTTCAACTTCAAGAAATTCACACAACTTGCGAAATACGAAATACAAATCTGGCTCATCGCTGCACAAGAAATACCGCCGGCTGGCAAGAAAATGACAACGGTGTTTTTCCTTAACGAAAAACTTCCCATGGAGAAAAACAACGGCTGTGCGTCTCTGTCGGCTTGATTCAGTTTAATGCAAGTATTCATTCTCCTCCTGGAAAATACAGCTTGCGAAAGATGAAATACAATTCTTGGCTTTTCTGGGTGAGTGCAGAAGAAATCCTGCCGGCTGGCAGAAGAATTCCAGCCTTTTTTACTCTTTAACCACAAACTTGCGAATGATACAAAGCAAGCGGGGTGCGTTTCTGTGCAGCTGTTAACTGAACAGCTGCTGCTTCAAGCCCACCCAGGGCTCATTCCGATTTCAACATCATGCCCCCTGAAGGTAGACTGGATTTCTTTGCGAAGCATTCACCTTTTGGACGTTTCAGGAAAGGTGCGTGTCGATGCCAGACTTGAAAAGCTTTCCATACAAAGAAACAACATAGTGCTTTTGATTGATGGGAAACGGCAAGAGCGGTTTGAGCAGCTCCGGCCTCTCAACCGCTTTACAATGTGATCGGCACCTCGGTAGCCAGTTTAGAAGGCTGAAAAGGATGCTGGAAGCACAGCGACGTTCTAAAACCAGCGCTTGAAAAGCATCTGCATACATAAAATGTCCATTTCCCCAAAGCTGAATCTGCATCTTCAGAAGATTGTCAGCTATACGTTTTCGTTCTTTGTTTCCTTTTTTTACGACAAGCTTTCGAGAAATGAACTGTCTATTGTGATGAAGGCTGCGTTAGAAATTGTGCATCTAGCTTAGTTCAATGAAATCGGGAGGTGCACCTGTCTCAAGCGGATGGCTCTTTGCAGGCACACTACGGAAACCTGCGGGCGCAAGTTGGGAGAAGTGACTCTTGCAGAGTGTTGAGCTTCGAGAAGAGGGCTCCGCTCAGGAAGATATTTCCACATGTTGAAGAGTCGCTTTTCGCCCTTTCTTTCCCACATTTTTCCAGTGCGGTTATTGATCGCGTTCAAAATGTTTTCCCAACGTACGTGTTACCTGCAAAATCACAGTGAAACTGTTATGCCGAAAAGATTCCTAATAGTTATTGTATTAGAATAGCTCTCCAATTTCTTAGCCTTCGTACACGCAATGTTTAAGGAAACGCTAGAGTAAATGAAACTGTAAATAGACAGGAGCTCTTCTTAGTTTTCATACAAGTTATGATGGCTGCAGCTCCTATCTGCGTCCGGGTGACCGGAGCCAAGGGATTATCTGCGGAACCTTTGATTTATCTCTCGGGCAAGGAGCTAGATACGCCCTTTTCATCTCGGTTTGATCACACCTGTGCATTAAAACGCAGTGCTCGGTACCATCGAGGTGTAAGAGGTTCAAGGATGAGCGGGAAACTTTGTTAATAAGGAGACGGGCACCGCCCAACGTGGGGCTCGAACCCACGACCCTGAGATTAAGAGTCTCATGCTCTACCGACTGAGCTAGCCGGGCGCCGGTGGAGCTGGGGGTTAACTTGTCCCTGTTGACGGCAATTTGACAAGGTATACTTCCTGGCTTTTCATCATGTGCTGACCGGATTCGAGAGTAGCACACCCTGTTCTTTGTTGATTACTGTACCTCCAGCAGCGCAAATGTCAGTAATCATTGAAATGTACGACCTACAATCTCCTCAGCATGCCCGCGTGGACTCCTCAGTGATCATCCTTCTACGTTCTGCTGTAGTTTTCATGCAAGTGAAAACCGTGCTCCAAATAACAGCGGCACAGTTGTATCCTGCGGTAAGCATTCTTCTAATTCCATCGTTTTGCTCCAGGTAAAAGGTAGCGCATCATACGGTTGATATTCCAAGGTTTCAGAGTCCGTATTGGATGGCTTGGATGCAGACATCGCTCAGAGCTCCCAGTATGATTTTCCCGAGTTCAGTTTTGCAGTGTTTTAGTGCTTTACTACTTCCAGTGGGCCTTTGAATGCTCTGCTAAGTAGAGACGTGACATAATTACTAATGCGACCGAGTGTGCTGGCTGTTCCTGGTTCGTAATGATTAACGCGAGAAATCAATATAAACATAACTGCTTCGATTTCGAGGTTCAGTTGAAGCTTTCAAAGAAACTATCAAAGACCTCAGAACAACCGAAGACACATTTGGTCATCTCCGTATTGGTGAAGATTAAAGAGTCCCGCAAGTGTCAAGCTTGCACAAACACACACGAGAGAGAAACTCAGGACAGAATTTAAAGAAAGGGAGATGCAGACTATTTGAAGGCACTTTGCTAACCCAATGGCACGCTTATGAATCGTGCATAGGACACATGTAGCAGAGGATGGTTTCGATCCATCGACCTCTGGGTTATGGGCCCAGCACGCTTCCGCTGCGCCACTCTGCTGACGGCCTCTCTGCGTGTGGCGCACAACTGCTCTTTTTATTTCCTACATAAGTGATGAAAGAGTTGAAAGTTTCAACGACAAACGCAGACGTCACTTTGAGCGCTTGGTGTTGTAGCACAAATCATCACATGCTGCTCTACACTGGATTATAAAAGCCGACACATTTTCCAAACATTTTAATGCTGGAGTCACACTGTAGTATTAATAACAGTGCGATACTCGAGGAGCGTAGTGGGATCGCGGTGGCTCATCAGACCGCCCCGGGACAGGGGGCCCGCGTCAGGATGGCCGAGCGGTCTAAGGCGCTGCGTTCAGGTCGCAGTCTCCCCTGGAGGCGTGGGTTCGAATCCCACTCCTGACAAAAAGCTTGCTCAGTGCCGTCTCCAGTCGGGTGCAAATGGGTGAAGCAGCCTGCCGCGGGGAACGTGCGCCGATAGGCGTAGGTGTATCCCCTGCCTCTTCCGATTTAGCTCGTGCTCCATAGGATGGAAGCGGATGCTCTGGCTTTTTGACTCGAATATAACCTGATCACAACAGAAGGCCGTGCAGCCCAGTGCTGGTTTAAGAATGCCTCGTGTCTTCAGGCCCCTATTCCTTCAGGTTACCCCTTTGGAATAGTCGTCCGAAAAAGACGGGAAAGGAAAAGCATGTAAGCTCCCACACACTGCGTTAGCATTAGCGGTTGGAATCTGATGGGAGAAAAGCAACCTGGCTCGCCGTCAAGCAATCCATCCCTGGTCTCCCACGTGACAGGCGGGGATACGCACCACTATACTAACGAGGAGCGCTTGCTTGGCGCTTGAAGACACTTCCTCTTGCGGCTACTACTGTTTCCGGTTTCGTCTTTTCTTTTCATTCCTCCCAGAGGAGCGCATGAAAACGTTTCCATCTGCGCCATCCTCACCCCTCCAATGCTATGGTCCCTGCTCCTCCTGGTGCACTGCAAACACTCATTCAGCCGGTTCTTTCAGTTTGAATACTTAGGTCTTCAAAGGCTGGAAGTAGGGCGCAAGACATGCCAATGCCAAAAGCGTGGCAGTGTGCTTCCAGCTGTGAAATGTCACTGGTGGATGTTGAAGACATTACTTCCAAGGCAGCAGGTCCAAGCGATTTAGCGTTTGTACAAGAAGCAGGAAGAGAGAAACGGCACTCCGCCTTTTTCTGGGCAGGCCGAAGCGACAGGAGAAGGGCGCCGTAGTCGGCAGGATTCGAGCCGACGCGGGGAGACCCCAATGGCTTTCTAGCCCATCACCTTAACCGCTCGGCCACGACTACAGGGAGCGCCGCCGCTGCCGGCTTGCAATCATTTAACACGGAGGGCGAGGCGGCGGCGGTAACCTTTTTCAATGTCGCTCTCCGCTTCCCCCCAAAAAAAGCCAAATGACATGCTAGCACTCGGACACCCTTCAGAAGACTGAAGGGTGGCTTAAAGCTGGAAGGATTAGGTCTCCCCGTTCCGACGCGACAATCGAACTTCCTTAGGCAGAGAGAAAGCAACATCGAGGAGCGTCAACAAGACTTTAGAAGCTGCGACACACGCCACTTTCAGTCGCAGACACAGCAGTTTTAAAGGCAGGAATCGCCTTTGCGAACGCCATGAGAAACAGAACGCAAGCTCAGGTCCTGCGGTTTAACAAACAGCCTCGGCTTTCAAGCGACATTTCTTTTCTGGAGCGAATTCACTTTCAACTTCAAGAAATTCACACAACTTGCGAAATACGAAATACAAATCTGGCTCATCGCTGCACAAGAAATACCGCCGGCTGGCAAGAAAATGACAACGGTGTTTTTCCTTAACGAAAAACTTCCCATGGAGAAAAACAACGGCTGTGCGTCTCTGTCGGCTTGATTCAGTTTAATGCAAGTATTCATTCTCCTCCTGGAAAATACAGCTTGCGAAAGATGAAATACAATTCTTGGCTTTTCTGGGTGAGTGCAGAAGAAATCCTGCCGGCTGGCAGAAGAATTCCAGCCTTTTTTACTCTTTAACCACAAACTTGCGAATGATACAAAGCAAGCGGGGTGCGTTTCTGTGCAGCTGTTAACTGAACAGCTGCTGCTTCAAGCCCACCCAGGGCTCATTCCGATTTCAACATCATGCCCCCTGAAGGTAGACTGGATTTCTTTGCGAAGCATTCACCTTTTGGACGTTTCAGGAAAGGTGCGTGTCGATGCCAGACTTGAAAAGCTTTCCATACAAAGAAACAACATAGTGCTTTTGATTGATGGGAAACGGCAAGAGCGGTTTGAGCAGCTCCGGCCTCTCAACCGCTTTACAATGTGATCGGCACCTCGGTAGCCAGTTTAGAAGGCTGAAAAGGATGCTGGAAGCACAGCGACGTTCTAAAACCAGCGCTTGAAAAGCATCTGCATACATAAAATGTCCATTTCCCCAAAGCTGAATCTGCATCTTCAGAAGATTGTCAGCTATACGTTTTCGTTCTTTGTTTCCTTTTTTTACGACAAGCTTTCGAGAAATGAACTGTCTATTGTGATGAAGGCTGCGTTAGAAATTGTGCATCTAGCTTAGTTCAATGAAATCGGGAGGTGCACCTGTCTCAAGCGGATGGCTCTTTGCAGGCACACTACGGAAACCTGCGGGCGCAAGTTGGGAGAAGTGACTCTTGCAGAGTGTTGAGCTTCGAGAAGAGGGCTCCGCTCAGGAAGATATTTCCACATGTTGAAGAGTCGCTTTTCGCCCTTTCTTTCCCACATTTTTCCAGTGCGGTTATTGATCGCGTTCAAAATGTTTTCCCAACGTACGTGTTACCTGCAAAATCACAGTGAAACTGTTATGCCGAAAAGATTCCTAATAGTTATTGTATTAGAATAGCTCTCCAATTTCTTAGCCTTCGTACACGCAATGTTTAAGGAAACGCTAGAGTAAATGAAACTGTAAATAGACAGGAGCTCTTCTTAGTTTTCATACAAGTTATGATGGCTGCAGCTCCTATCTGCGTCCGGGTGACCGGAGCCAAGGGATTATCTGCGGAACCTTTGATTTATCTCTCGGGCAAGGAGCTAGATACGCCCTTTTCATCTCGGTTTGATCACACCTGTGCATTAAAACGCAGTGCTCGGTACCATCGAGGTGTAAGAGGTTCAAGGATGAGCGGGAAACTTTGTTAATAAGGAGACGGGCACCGCCCAACGTGGGGCTCGAACCCACGACCCTGAGATTAAGAGTCTCATGCTCTACCGACTGAGCTAGCCGGGCGCCGGCGGAGCTGGTGGTTAACTTGTCCCTGTTGACGGCAATTTGACAAGGTATACTTCCTGGCTTTTCATCATGTGCTGACCGGATTCGAGAGTAGCACACCCTGTTCTTTGTTGATTACTGTACCTCCAGCAGCGCAAATGTCAGTAATCATTGAAATGTACGACCTACAATCTCCTCAGCATGCCCGCGTGGACTCCTCAGTGATCATCCTTCTACGTTCTGCTGTAGTTTTCATGCAAGTGAAAACCGTGCTCCAAATAACAGCGGCACAGTTGTATCCTGCGGTAAGCATTCTTCTAATTCCATCGTTTTGCTCCAGGTAAAAGGTAGCGCATCATACGGTTGATATTCCAAGGTTTCAGAGTCCGTATTGGATGGCTTGGATGCAGACATCGCTCAGAGCTCCCAGTATGATTTTCCCGAGTTCAGTTTTGCAGTGTTTTAGTGCTTTACTACTTCCAGTGGGCCTTTGAATGCTCTGCTAAGTAGAGACGTGACATAATTACTAATGCGACCGAGTGTGCTGGCTGTTCCTGGTTCGTAATGATTAACGCGAGAAATCAATATAAACATAACTGCTTCGATTTCGAGGTTCAGTTGAAGCTTTCAAAGAAACTATCAAAGACCTCAGAACAACCGAAGACACATTTGGTCATCTCCGTATTGGTGAAGATTAAAGAGTCCCGCAAGTGTCAAGCTTGCACAAACACACACGAGAGAGAAACTCAGGACAGAATTTAAAGAAAGGGAGATGCAGACTATTTGAAGGCACTTTGCTAACCCAATGGCACGCTTATGAATCGTGCATAGGACACATGTAGCAGAGGATGGTTTCGATCCATCGACCTCTGGGTTATGGGCCCAGCACGCTTCCGCTGCGCCACTCTGCTGACGGCCTCTCTGCGTGTGGCGCACAACTGCTCTTTTTATTTCCTACATAAGTGATGAAAGAGTTGAAAGTTTCAACGACAAACGCAGACGTCACTTTGAGCGCTTGGTGTTGTAGCACAAATCATCACATGCTGCTCTACACTGGATTATAAAAGCCGACACATTTTCCAAACATTTTAATGCTGGAGTCACACTGTAGTATTAATAACAGTGCGATACTCGAGGAGCGTAGTGGGATCGCGGTGGCTCATCAGACCGCCCCGGGACAGGGGGCCCGCGTCAGGATGGCCGAGCGGTCTAAGGCGCTGCGTTCAGGTCGCAGTCTCCCCTGGAGGCGTGGGTTCGAATCCCACTCCTGACAAAAAGCTTGCTCAGTGCCGTCTCCAGTCGGGTGCAAATGGGTGAAGCAGCCTGCCGCGGGGAACGTGCGCCGATAGGCGTAGGTGTATCCCCTGCCTCTTCCGATTTAGCTCGTGCTCCATAGGATGGAAGCGGATGCTCTGGCTTTTTGACTCGAATATAACCTGATCACAACAGAAGGCCGTGCAGCCCAGTGCTGGTTTAAGAATGCCTCGTGTCTTCAGGCCCCTATTCCTTCAGGTTACCCCTTTGGAATAGTCGTCCGAAAAAGACGGGAAAGGAAAAGCATGTAAGCTCCCACACACTGCGTTAGCATTAGCGGTTGGAATCTGATGGGAGAAAAGCAACCTGGCTCGCCGTCAAGCAATCCATCCCTGGTCTCCCACGTGACAGGCGGGGATACGCACCACTATACTAACGAGGAGCGCTTGCTTGGCGCTTGAAGACACTTCCTCTTGCGGCTACTACTGTTTCCGGTTTCGTCTTTTCTTTTCATTCCTCCCAGAGGAGCGCATGAAAACGTTTCCATCTGCGCCATCCTCACCCCTCCAATGCTATGGTCCCTGCTCCTCCTGGTGCACTGCAAACACTCATTCAGCCGGTTCTTTCAGTTTGAATACTTAGGTCTTCAAAGGCTGGAAGTAGGGCGCAAGACATGCCAATGCCAAAAGCGTGGCAGTGTGCTTCCAGCTGTGAAATGTCACTGGTGGATGTTGAAGACATTACTTCCAAGGCAGCAGGTCCAAGCGATTTAGCGTTTGTACAAGAAGCAGGAAGAGAGAAACGGCACTCCGCCTTTTTCTGGGCAGGCCGAAGCGACAGGAGAAGGGCGCCGTAGTCGGCAGGATTCGAGCCGACGCGGGGAGACCCCAATGGCTTTCTAGCCCATCGCCTTAACCGCTCGGCCACGACTACAGGGAGCGCCGCCGCTGCCGGCTTGCAATCATTTAACACGGAGGGCGAGGCGGCGGCGGTAACCTTTTTCAATGTCGCTCTCCGCTTCCCCCCAAAAAAAGCCAAATGACATGCTAGCACTCGGACACCCTTCAGAAGACTGAAGGGTGGCTTAAAGCTGGAAGGATTAGGTCTCCCCGTTCCGACGCGACAATCGAACTTCCTTAGGCAGAGAGAAAGCAACATCGAGGAGCGTCAACAAGACTTTAGAAGCTGCGACACACGCCACTTTCAGTCGCAGACACAGCAGTTTTAAAGGCAGGAATCGCCTTTGCGAACGCCATGAGAAACAGAACGCAAGCTCAGGTCCTGCGGTTTAACAAACAGCCTCGGCTTTCAAGCGACATTTCTTTTCTGGAGCGAATTCACTTTCAACTTCAAGAAATTCACACAACTTGCGAAATACGAAATACAAATCTGGCTCATCGCTGCACAAGAAATACCGCCGGCTGGCAAGAAAATGACAACGGTGTTTTTCCTTAACGAAAAACTTCCCATGGAGAAAAACAACGGCTGTGCGTCTCTGTCGGCTTGATTCAGTTTAATGCAAGTATTCATTCTCCTCCTGGAAAATACAGCTTGCGAAAGATGAAATACAATTCTTGGCTTTTCTGGGTGAGTGCAGAAGAAATCCTGCCGGCTGGCAGAAGAATTCCAGCCTTTTTTACTCTTTAACCACAAACTTGCGAATGATACAAAGCAAGCGGGGTGCGTTTCTGTGCAGCTGTTAACTGAACAGCTGCTGCTTCAAGCCCACCCAGGGCTCATTCCGATTTCAACATCATGCCCCCTGAAGGTAGACTGGATTTCTTTGCGAAGCATTCACCTTTTGGACGTTTCAGGAAAGGTGCGTGTCGATGCCAGACTTGAAAAGCTTTCCATACAAAGAAACAACATAGTGCTTTTGATTGATGGGAAACGGCAAGAGCGGTTTGAGCAGCTCCGGCCTCTCAACCGCTTTACAATGTGATCGGCACCTCGGTAGCCAGTTTAGAAGGCTGAAAAGGATGCTGGAAGCACAGCGACGTTCTAAAACCAGCGCTTGAAAAGCATCTGCATACATAAAATGTCCATTTCCCCAAAGCTGAATCTGCATCTTCAGAAGATTGTCAGCTATACGTTTTCGTTCTTTGTTTCCTTTTTTTACGACAAGCTTTCGAGAAATGAACTGTCTATTGTGATGAAGGCTGCGTTAGAAATTGTGCATCTAGCTTAGTTCAATGAAATCGGGAGGTGCACCTGTCTCAAGCGGATGGCTCTTTGCAGGCACACTACGGAAACCTGCGGGCGCAAGTTGGGAGAAGTGACTCTTGCAGAGTGTTGAGCTTCGAGAAGAGGGCTCCGCTCAGGAAGATATTTCCACATGTTGAAGAGTCGCTTTTCGCCCTTTCTTTCCCACATTTTTCCAGTGCGGTTATTGATCGCGTTCAAAATGTTTTCCCAACGTACGTGTTACCTGCAAAATCACAGTGAAACTGTTATGCCGAAAAGATTCCTAATAGTTATTGTATTAGAATAGCTCTCCAATTTCTTAGCCTTCGTACACGCAATGTTTAAGGAAACGCTAGAGTAAATGAAACTGTAAATAGACAGGAGCTCTTCTTAGTTTTCATACAAGTTATGATGGCTGCAGCTCCTATCTGCGTCCGGGTGACCGGAGCCAAGGGATTATCTGCGGAACCTTTGATTTATCTCTCGGGCAAGGAGCTAGATACGCCCTTTTCATCTCGGTTTGATCACACCTGTGCATTAAAACGCAGTGCTCGGTACCATCGAGGTGTAAGAGGTTCAAGGATGAGCGGGAAACTTTGTTAATAAGGAGACGGGCACCGCCCAACGTGGGGCTCGAACCCACGACCCTGAGATTAAGAGTCTCATGCTCTACCGACTGAGCTAGCCGGGCGCCGGTGGAGCTGGGGGTTAACTTGTCCCTGTTGACGGCAATTTGACAAGGTATACTTCCTGGCTTTTCATCATGTGCTGACCGGATTCGAGAGTAGCACACCCTGTTCTTTGTTGATTACTGTACCTCCAGCAGCGCAAATGTCAGTAATCATTGAAATGTACGACCTACAATCTCCTCAGCATGCCCGCGTGGACTCCTCAGTGATCATCCTTCTACGTTCTGCTGTAGTTTTCATGCAAGTGAAAACCGTGCTCCAAATAACAGCGGCACAGTTGTATCCTGCGGTAAGCATTCTTCTAATTCCATCGTTTTGCTCCAGGTAAAAGGTAGCGCATCATACGGTTGATATTCCAAGGTTTCAGAGTCCGTATTGGATGGCTTGGATGCAGACATCGCTCAGAGCTCCCAGTATGATTTTCCCGAGTTCAGTTTTGCAGTGTTTTAGTGCTTTACTACTTCCAGTGGGCCTTTGAATGCTCTGCTAAGTAGAGACGTGACATAATTACTAATGCGACCGAGTGTGCTGGCTGTTCCTGGTTCGTAATGATTAACGCGAGAAATCAATATAAACATAACTGCTTCGATTTCGAGGTTCAGTTGAAGCTTTCAAAGAAACTATCAAAGACCTCAGAACAACCGAAGACACATTTGGTCATCTCCGTATTGGTGAAGATTAAAGAGTCCCGCAAGTGTCAAGCTTGCACAAACACACACGAGAGAGAAACTCAGGACAGAATTTAAAGAAAGGGAGATGCAGACTATTTGAAGGCACTTTGCTAACCCAATGGCACGCTTATGAATCGTGCATAGGACACATGTAGCAGAGGATGGTTTCGATCCATCGACCTCTGGGTTATGGGCCCAGCACGCTTCCGCTGCGCCACTCTGCTGACGGCCTCTCTGCGTGTGGCGCACAACTGCTCTTTTTATTTCCTACATAAGTGATGAAAGAGTTGAAAGTTTCAACGACAAACGCAGACGTCACTTTGAGCGCTTGGTGTTGTAGCACAAATCATCACATGCTGCTCTACACTGGATTATAAAAGCCGACACATTTTCCAAACATTTTAATGCTGGAGTCACACTGTAGTATTAATAACAGTGCGATACTCGAGGAGCGTAGTGGGATCGCGGTGGCTCATCAGACCGCCCCGGGACAGGGGGCCCGCGTCAGGATGGCCGAGCGGTCTAAGGCGCTGCGTTCAGGTCGCAGTCTCCCCTGGAGGCGTGGGTTCGAATCCCACTCCTGACAAAAAGCTTGCTCAGTGCCGTCTCCAGTCGGGTGCAAATGGGTGAAGCAGCCTGCCGCGGGGAACGTGCGCCGATAGGCGTAGGTGTATCCCCTGCCTCTTCCGATTTAGCTCGTGCTCCATAGGATGGAAGCGGATGCTCTGGCTTTTTGACTCGAATATAACCTGATCACAACAGAAGGCCGTGCAGCCCAGTGCTGGTTTAAGAATGCCTCGTGTCTTCAGGCCCCTATTCCTTCAGGTTACCCCTTTGGAATAGTCGTCCGAAAAAGACGGGAAAGGAAAAGCATGTAAGCTCCCACACACTGCGTTAGCATTAGCGGTTGGAATCTGATGGGAGAAAAGCAACCTGGCTCGCCGTCAAGCAATCCATCCCTGGTCTCCCACGTGACAGGCGGGGATACGCACCACTATACTAACGAGGAGCGCTTGCTTGGCGCTTGAAGACACTTCCTCTTGCGGCTACTACTGTTTCCGGTTTCGTCTTTTCTTTTCATTCCTCCCAGAGGAGCGCATGAAAACGTTTCCATCTGCGCCATCCTCACCCCTCCAATGCTATGGTCCCTGCTCCTCCTGGTGCACTGCAAACACTCATTCAGCCGGTTCTTTCAGTTTGAATACTTAGGTCTTCAAAGGCTGGAAGTAGGGCGCAAGACATGCCAATGCCAAAAGCGTGGCAGTGTGCTTCCAGCTGTGAAATGTCACTGGTGGATGTTGAAGACATTACTTCCAAGGCAGCAGATCCAAGCGATTTAGCGTTTGTACAAGAAGCAGGAAGAGAGAAACGGCACTCCGCCTTTTTCTGGGCAGGCCGAAGCGACAGGAGAAGGGCGCCGTAGTCGGCAGGATTCGAGCCGACGCGGGGAGACCCCAATGGCTTTCTAGCCCATCGCCTTAACCGCTCGGCCACGACTACAGGGAGCGCCGCCGCCGCCGGCTTGCAATCATTTAACACGGAGGGCGAGGCGGCGGCGGTAACCTTTTTCAATGTCGCTCTCCGCTTCCCCCCAAAAAAAGCCAAATGACATGCTAGCACTCGGACACCCTTCAGAAGACTGAAGGGTGGCTTAAAGCTGGAAGGATTAGGTCTCCCCGTTCCGACGCGACAATCGAACTTCCTTAGGCAGAGAGAAAGCAACATCGAGGAGCGTCAACAAGACTTTAGAAGCTGCGACACACGCCACTTTCAGTCGCAGACACAGCAGTTTTAAAGGCAGGAATCGCCTTTGCGAACGCCATGAGAAACAGAACGCAAGCTCAGGTCCTGCGGTTTAACAAACAGCCTCGGCTTTCAAGCGACATTTCTTTTCTGGAGCGAATTCACTTTCAACTTCAAGAAATTCACACAACTTGCGAAATACGAAATACAAATCTGGCTCATCGCTGCACAAGAAATACCGCCGGCTGGCAAGAAAATGACAACGGTGTTTTTCCTTAACGAAAAACTTCCCATGGAGAAAAACAACGGCTGTGCGTCTCTGTCGGCTTGATTCAGTTTAATGCAAGTATTCATTCTCCTCCTGGAAAATACAGCTTGCGAAAGATGAAATACAATTCTTGGCTTTTCTGGGTGAGTGCAGAAGAAATCCTGCCGGCTGGCAGAAGAATTCCAGCCTTTTTTACTCTTTAACCACAAACTTGCGAATGATACAAAGCAAGCGGGGTGCGTTTCTGTGCAGCTGTTAACTGAACAGCTGCTGCTTCAAGCCCACCCAGGGCTCATTCCGATTTCAACATCATGCCCCCTGAAGGTAGACTGGATTTCTTTGCGAAGCATTCACCTTTTGGACGTTTCAGGAAAGGTGCGTGTCGATGCCAGACTTGAAAAGCTTTCCATACAAAGAAACAACATAGTGCTTTTGATTGATGGGAAACGGCAAGAGCGGTTTGAGCAGCTCCGGCCTCTCAACCGCTTTACAATGTGATCGGCACCTCGGTAGCCAGTTTAGAAGGCTGAAAAGGATGCTGGAAGCACAGCGACGTTCTAAAACCAGCGCTTGAAAAGCATCTGCATACATAAAATGTCCATTTCCCCAAAGCTGAATCTGCATCTTCAGAAGATTGTCAGCTATACGTTTTCGTTCTTTGTTTCCTTTTTTTACGACAAGCTTTCGAGAAATGAACTGTCTATTGTGATGAAGGCTGCGTTAGAAATTGTGCATCTAGCTTAGTTCAATGAAATCGGGAGGTGCACCTGTCTCAAGCGGATGGCTCTTTGCAGGCACACTACGGAAACCTGCGGGCGCAAGTTGGGAGAAGTGACTCTTGCAGAGTGTTGAGCTTCGAGAAGAGGGCTCCGCTCAGGAAGATATTTCCACATGTTGAAGAGTCGCTTTTCGCCCTTTCTTTCCCACATTTTTCCAGTGCGGTTATTGATCGCGTTCAAAATGTTTTCCCAACGTACGTGTTACCTGCAAAATCACAGTGAAACTGTTATGCCGAAAAGATTCCTTATGGTTATTGTATTAGAATAGCTCTCCAATTTCTTAGCCTTCGTACACGCAATGTTTAAGGAAACGCTAGAGTAAATGAAACTGTAAATAGACAGGAGCTCTTCTTAGTTTTCATACAAGTTATGATGGCTGCAGCTCCTATCTGCGTCCGGGTGACCGGAGCCAAGGGATTATCTGCGGAACCTTTGATTTATCTCTCGGGCAAGGAGCTAGATACGCCCTTTTCATCTCGGTTTGATCACACCTGTGCATTAAAACGCAGTGCTCGGTACCATCGAGGTGTAAGAGGTTCAAGGATGAGCGGGAAACTTTGTTAATAAGGAGACGGGCACCGCCCAACGTGGGGCTCGAACCCACGACCCTGAGATTAAGAGTCTCATGCTCTACCGACTGAGCTAGCCGGGCGCCGGTGGAGCTAGGGGTTAACTTGTCCCTGTTGACGGCAATTTGACAAGGTATACTTCCTGGCTTTTCATCATGTGCTGACCGGATTCGAGAGTAGCACACCCTGTTCTTTGTTGATTACTGTACCTCCAGCAGCGCAAATGTCAGTAATCATTGAAATGTACGACCTACAATCTCCTCAGCATGCCCGCGTGGACTCCTCAGTGATCATCCTTCTACGTTCTGCTGTAGTTTTCATGCAAGTGAAAACCGTGCTCCAAATAACAGCGGCACAGTTGTATCCTGCGGTAAGCATTCTTCTAATTCCATCGTTTTGCTCCAGGTAAAAGGTAGCGCATCATACGGTTGATATTCCAAGGTTTCAGAGTCCGTATTGGATGGCTTGGATGCAGACATCGCTCAGAGCTCCCAGTATGATTTTCCCGAGTTCAGTTTTGCAGTGTTTTAGTGCTTTACTACTTCCAGTGGGCCTTTGAATGCTCTGCTAAGTAGAGACGTGACATAATTACTAATGCGACCGAGTGTGCTGGCTGTTCCTGGTTCGTAATGATTAACGCGAGAAATCAATATAAACATAACTGCTTCGATTTCGAGGTTCAGTTGAAGCTTTCAAAGAAACTATCAAAGACCTCAGAACAACCGAAGACACATTTGGTCATCTCCGTATTGGTGAAGATTAAAGAGTCCCGCAAGTGTCAAGCTTGCACAAACACACACGAGAGAGAAACTCAGGACAGAATTTAAAGAAAGGGAGATGCAGACTATTTGAAGGCACTTTGCTAACCCAATGGCACGCTTATGAATCGTGCATAGGACACATGTAGCAGAGGATGGTTTCGATCCATCGACCTCTGGGTTATGGGCCCAGCACGCTTCCGCTGCGCCACTCTGCTGACGGCCTCTCTGCGTGTGGCGCACAACTGCTCTTTTTATTTCCTACATAAGTGATGAAAGAGTTGAAAGTTTCAACGACAAACGCAGACGTCACTTTGAGCGCTTGGTGTTGTAGCACAAATCATCACATGCTGCTCTACACTGGATTATAAAAGCCGACACATTTTCCAAACATTTTAATGCTGGAGTCACACTGTAGTATTAATAACAGTGCGATACTCGAGGAGCGTAGTGGGATCGCGGTGGCTCATCAGACCGCCCCGGGACAGGGGGCCCGCGTCAGGATGGCCGAGCGGTCTAAGGCGCTGCGTTCAGGTCGCAGTCTCCCCTGGAGGCGTGGGTTCGAATCCCACTCCTGACAAAAAGCTTGCTCAGTGCCGTCTCCAGTCGGGTGCAAATGGGTGAAGCAGCCTGCCGCGGGGAACGTGCGCCGATAGGCGTAGGTGTATCCCCTGCCTCTTCCGATTTAGCTCGTGCTCCATAGGATGGAAGCGGATGCTCTGGCTTTTTGACTCGAATATAACCTGATCACAACAGAAGGCCGTGCAGCCCAGTGCTGGTTTAAGAATGCCTCGTGTCTTCAGGCCCCTATTCCTTCAGGTTACCCCTTTGGAATAGTCGTCCGAAAAAGACGGGAAAGGAAAAGCATGTAAGCTCCCACACACTGCGTTAGCATTAGCGGTTGGAATCTGATGGGAGAAAAGCAACCTGGCTCGCCGTCAAGCAATCCATCCCTGGTCTCCCACGTGACAGGCGGGGATACGCACCACTATACTAACGAGGAGCGCTTGCTTGGCGCTTGAAGACACTTCCTCTTGCGGCTACTACTGTTTCCGGTTTCGTCTTTTCTTTTCATTCCTCCCAGAGGAGCGCATGAAAACGTTTCCATCTGCGCCATCCTCACCCCTCCAATGCTATGGTCCCTGCTCCTCCTGGTGCACTGCAAACACTCATTCAGCCGGTTCTTTCAGTTTGAATACTTAGGTCTTCAAAGGCTGGAAGTAGGGCGCAAGACATGCCAATGCCAAAAGCGTGGCAGTGTGCTTCCAGCTGTGAAATGTCACTGGTGGATGTTGAAGACATTACTTCCAAGGCAGCAGGTCCAAGCGATTTAGCGTTTGTACAAGAAGCAGGAAGAGAGAAACGGCACTCCGCCTTTTTCTGGGCAGGCCGAAGCGACAGGAGAAGGGCGCCGTAGTCGGCAGGATTCGAGCCGACGCGGGGAGACCCCAATGGCTTTCTAGCCCATCGCCTTAACCGCTCGGCCACGACTACAGGGAGCGCCGCCGCCGCCGGCTTGCAATCATTTAACACAGAGGGCGAGGCGGCGGCGGTAACCTTTTTCAATGTCGCTCTCCGCTTCCCCCCAAAAAAAGCCAAATGACATGCTAGCACTCGGACACCCTTCAGAAGACTGAAGGGTGGCTTAAAGCTGGAAGGATTAGGTCTCCCCGTTCCGACGCGACAATCGAACTTCCTTAGGCAGAGAGAAAGCAACATCGAGGAGCGTCAACAAGACTTTAGAAGCTGCGACACACGCCACTTTCAGTCGCAGACACAGCAGTTTTAAAGGCAGGAATCGCCTTTGCGAACGCCATGAGAAACAGAACGCAAGCTCAGGTCCTGCGGTTTAACAAACAGCCTCGGCTTTCAAGCGACATTTCTTTTCTGGAGCGAATTCACTTTCAACTTCAAGAAATTCACACAACTTGCGAAATACGAAATACAAATCTGGCTCATCGCTGCACAAGAAATACCGCCGGCTGGCAAGAAAATGACAACGGTGTTTTTCCTTAACGAAAAACTTCCCATGGAGAAAAACAACGGCTGTGCGTCTCTGTCGGCTTGATTCAGTTTAATGCAAGTATTCATTCTCCTCCTGGAAAATACAGCTTGCGAAAGATGAAATACAATTCTTGGCTTTTCTGGGTGAGTGCAGAAGAAATCCTGCCGGCTGGCAGAAGAATTCCAGCCTTTTTTACTCTTTAACCACAAACTTGCGAATGATACAAAGCAAGCGGGGTGCGTTTCTGTGCAGCTGTTAACTGAACAGCTGCTGCTTCAAGCCCACCCAGGGCTCATTCCGATTTCAACATCATGCCCCCTGAAGGTAGACTGGATTTCTTTGCGAAGCATTCACCTTTTGGACGTTTCAGGAAAGGTGCGTGTCGATGCCAGACTTGAAAAGCTTTCCATACAAAGAAACAACATAGTGCTTTTGATTGATGGGAAACGGCAAGAGCGGTTTGACCAGCTCCGGCCTCTCAACCGCTTTACAATGTGATCGGCACCTCGGTAGCCAGTTTAGAAGGCTGAAAAGGATGCTGGAAGCACAGCGACGTTCTAAAACCAGCGCTTGAAAAGCATCTGCATACATAAAATGTCCATTTCCCCAAAGCTGAATCTGCATCTTCAGAAGATTGTCAGCTATACGTTTTCGTTCTTTGTTTCCTTTTTTTACGACAAGCTTTCGAGAAATGAACTGTCTATTGTGATGAAGGCTGCGTTAGAAATTGTGCATCTAGCTTAGTTCAATGAAATCGGGAGGTGCACCTGTCTCAAGCGGATGGCTCTTTGCAGGCACACTACGGAAACCTGCGGGCGCAAGTTGGGAGAAGTGACTCTTGCAGAGTGTTGAGCTTCGAGAAGAGGGCTCCGCTCAGGAAGATATTTCCACATGTTGAAGAGTCGCTTTTCGCCCTTTCTTTCCCACATTTTTCCAGTGCGGTTATTGATCGCGTTCAAAATGTTTTCCCAACGTACGTGTTACCTGCAAAATCACAGTGAAACTGTTATGCCGAAAAGATTCCTAATAGTTATTGTATTAGAATAGCTCTCCAATTTCTTAGCCTTCGTACACGCAATGTTTAAGGAAACGCTAGAGTAAATGAAACTGTAAATAGACAGGAGCTCTTCTTAGTTTTCATACAAGTTATGATGGCTGCAGCTCCTATCTGCGTCCGGGTGACCGGAGCCAAGGGATTATCTGCGGAACCTTTGATTTATCTCTCGGGCAAGGAGCTAGATACGCCCTTTTCATCTCGGTTTGATCACACCTGTGCATTAAAACGCAGTGCTCGGTACCATCGAGGTGTAAGAGGTTCAAGGATGAGCGGGAAACTTTGTTAATAAGGAGACGGGCACCGCCCAACGTGGGGCTCGAACCCACGACCCTGAGATTAAGAGTCTCATGCTCTACCGACTGAGCTAGCCGGGCGCCGGTGGAGCTGGGGGTTAACTTGTCCCTGTTGACGGCAATTTGACAAGGTATACTTCCTGGCTTTTCATCATGTGCTGACCGGATTCGAGAGTAGCACACCCTGTTCTTTGTTGATTACTGTACCTCCAGCAGCGCAAATGTCAGTAATCATTGAAATGTACGACCTACAATCTCCTCAGCATGCCCGCGTGGACTCCTCAGTGATCATCCTTCTACGTTCTGCTGTAGTTTTCATGCAAGTGAAAACCGTGCTCCAAATAACAGCGGCACAGTTGTATCCTGCGGTAAGCATTCTTCTAATTCCATCGTTTTGCTCCAGGTAAAAGGTAGCGCATCATACGGTTGATATTCCAAGGTTTCAGAGTCCGTATTGGATGGCTTGGATGCAGACATCGCTCAGAGCTCCCAGTATGATTTTCCCGAGTTCAGTTTTGCAGTGTTTTAGTGCTTTACTACTTCCAGTGGGCCTTTGAATGCTCTGCTAAGTAGAGACGTGACATAATTACTAATGCGACCGAGTGTGCTGGCTGTTCCTGGTTCGTAATGATTAACGCGAGAAATCAATATAAACATAACTGCTTCGATTTCGAGGTTCAGTTGAAGCTTTCAAAGAAACTATCAAAGACCTCAGAACAACCGAAGACACATTTGGTCATCTCCGTATTGGTGAAGATTAAAGAGTCCCGCAAGTGTCAAGCTTGCACAAACACACACGAGAGAGAAACTCAGGACAGAATTTAAAGAAAGGGAGATGCAGACTATTTGAAGGCACTTTGCTAACCCAATGGCACGCTTATGAATCGTGCATAGGACACATGTAGCAGAGGATGGTTTCGATCCATCGACCTCTGGGTTATGGGCCCAGCACGCTTCCGCTGCGCCACTCTGCTGACGGCCTCTCTGCGTGTGGCGCACAACTGCTCTTTTTATTTCCTACATAAGTGATGAAAGAGTTGAAAGTTTCAACGACAAACGCAGACGTCACTTTGAGCGCTTGGTGTTGTAGCACAAATCATCACATGCTGCTCTACACTGGATTATAAAAGCCGACACATTTTCCAAACATTTTAATGCTGGAGTCACACTGTAGTATTAATAACAGTGCGATACTCGAGGAGCGTAGTGGGATCGCGGTGGCTCATCAGACCGCCCCGGGACAGGGGGCCCGCGTCAGGATGGCCGAGCGGTCTAAGGCGCTGCGTTCAGGTCGCAGTCTCCCCTGGAGGCGTGGGTTCGAATCCCACTCCTGACAAAAAGCTTGCTCAGTGCCGTCTCCAGTCGGGTGCAAATGGGTGAAGCAGCCTGCCGCGGGGAACGTGCGCCGATAGGCGTAGGTGTATCCCCTGCCTCTTCCGATTTAGCTCGTGCTCCATAGGATGGAAGCGGATGCTCTGGCTTTTTGACTCGAATATAACCTGATCACAACAGAAGGCCGTGCAGCCCAGTGCTGGTTTAAGAATGCCTCGTGTCTTCAGGCCCCTATTCCTTCAGGTTACCCCTTTGGAATAGTCGTCCGAAAAAGACGGGAAAGGAAAAGCATGTAAGCTCCCACACACTGCGTTAGCATTAGCGGTTGGAATCTGATGGGAGAAAAGCAACCTGGCTCGCCGTCAAGCAATCCATCCCTGGTCTCCCACGTGACAGGCGGGGATACGCACCACTATACTAACGAGGAGCGCTTGCTTGGCGCTTGAAGACACTTCCTCTTGCGGCTACTACTGTTTCCGGTTTCGTCTTTTCTTTTCATTCCTCCCAGAGGAGCGCATGAAAACGTTTCCATCTGCGCCATCCTCACCCCTCCAATGCTATGGTCCCTGCTCCTCCTGGTGCACTGCAAACACTCATTCAGCCGGTTCTTTCAGTTTGAATACTTAGGTCTTCAAAGGCTGGAAGTAGGGCGCAAGACATGCCAATGCCAAAAGCGTGGCAGTGTGCTTCCAGCTGTGAAATGTCACTGGTGGATGTTGAAGACATTACTTCCAAGGCAGCAGGTCCAAGCGATTTAGCGTTTGTACAAGAAGCAGGAAGAGAGAAACGGCACTCCGCCTTTTTCTGGGCAGGCCGAAGCGACAGGAGAAGGGCGCCGTAGTCGGCAGGATTCGAGCCGACGCGGGGAGACCCCAATGGCTTTCTAGCCCATCGCCTTAACCGCTCGGCCACGACTACAGGGAGCGCCGCCGCCGCCGGCTTGCAATCATTTAACACGGAGGGCGAGGCGGCGGCGGTAACCTTTTTCAATGTCGCTCTCCGCTTCCCCCCAAAAAAAGCCAAATGACATGCTAGCACTCGGACACCCTTCAGAAGACTGAAGGGTGGCTTAAAGCTGGAAGGATTAGGTCTCCCCGTTCCGACGCGACAATCGAACTTCCTTAGGCAGAGAGAAAGCAACATCGAGGAGCGTCAACAAGACTTTAGAAGCTGCGACACACGCCACTTTCAGTCGCAGACACAGCAGTTTTAAAGGCAGGAATCGCCTTTGCGAACGCCATGAGAAACAGAACGCAAGCTCAGGTCCTGCGGTTTAACAAACAGCCTCGGCTTTCAAGCGACATTTCTTTTCTGGAGCGAATTCACTTTCAACTTCAAGAAATTCACACAACTTGCGAAATACGAAATACAAATCTGGCTCATCGCTGCACAAGAAATACCGCCGGCTGGCAAGAAAATGACAACGGTGTTTTTCCTTAACGAAAAACTTCCCATGGAGAAAAACAACGGCTGTGCGTCTCTGTCGGCTTGATTCAGTTTAATGCAAGTATTCATTCTCCTCCTGGAAAATACAGCTTGCGAAAGATGAAATACAATTCTTGGCTTTTCTGGGTGAGTGCAGAAGAAATCCTGCCGGCTGGCAGAAGAATTCCAGCCTTTTTTACTCTTTAACCACAAACTTGCGAATGATACAAAGCAAGCGGGGTGCGTTTCTGTGCAGCTGTTAACTGAACAGCTGCTGCTTCAAGCCCACCCAGGGCTCATTCCGATTTCAACATCATGCCCCCTGAAGGTAGACTGGATTTCTTTGCGAAGCATTCACCTTTTGGACGTTTCAGGAAAGGTGCGTGTCGATGCCAGACTTGAAAAGCTTTCCATACAAAGAAACAACATAGTGCTTTTGATTGATGGGAAACGGCAAGAGCGGTTTGACCAGCTCCGGCCTCTCAACCGCTTTACAATGTGATCGGCACCTCGGTAGCCAGTTTAGAAGGCTGAAAAGGATGCTGGAAGCACAGCGACGTTCTAAAACCAGCGCTTGAAAAGCATCTGCATACATAAAATGTCCATTTCCCCAAAGCTGAATCTGCATCTTCAGAAGATTGTCAGCTATACGTTTTCGTTCTTTGTTTCCTTTTTTTACGACAAGCTTTCGAGAAATGAACTGTCTATTGTGATGAAGGCTGCGTTAGAAATTGTGCATCTAGCTTAGTTCAATGAAATCGGGAGGTGCACCTGTCTCAAGCGGATGGCTCTTTGCAGGCACACTACGGAAACCTGCGGGCGCAAGTTGGGAGAAGTGACTCTTGCAGAGTGTTGAGCTTCGAGAAGAGGGCTCCGCTCAGGAAGATATTTCCACATGTTGAAGAGTCGCTTTTCGCCCTTTCTTTCCCACATTTTTCCAGTGCGGTTATTGATCGCGTTCAAAATGTTTTCCCAACGTACGTGTTACCTGCAAAATCACAGTGAAACTGTTATGCCGAAAAGATTCCTAATAGTTATTGTATTAGAATAGCTCTCCAATTTCTTAGCCTTCGTACACGCAATGTTTAAGGAAACGCTAGAGTAAATGAAACTGTAAATAGACAGGAGCTCTTCTTAGTTTTCATACAAGTTATGATGGCTGCAGCTCCTATCTGCGTCCGGGTGACCGGAGCCAAGGGATTATCTGCGGAACCTTTGATTTATCTCTCGGGCAAGGAGCTAGATACGCCCTTTTCATCTCGGTTTGATCACACCTGTGCATTAAAACGCAGTGCTCGGTACCATCGAGGTGTAAGAGGTTCAAGGATGAGCGGGAAACTTTGTTAATAAGGAGACGGGCACCGCCCAACGTGGGGCTCGAACCCACGACCCTGAGATTAAGAGTCTCATGCTCTACCGACTGAGCTAGCCGGGCGCCGGTGGAGCTGGGGGTTAACTTGTCCCTGTTGACGGCAATTTGACAAGGTATACTTCCTGGCTTTTCATCATGTGCTGACCGGATTCGAGAGTAGCACACCCTGTTCTTTGTTGATTACTGTACCTCCAGCAGCGCAAATGTCAGTAATCATTGAAATGTACGACCTACAATCTCCTCAGCATGCCCGCGTGGACTCCTCAGTGATCATCCTTCTACGTTCTGCTGTAGTTTTCATGCAAGTGAAAACCGTGCTCCAAATAACAGCGGCACAGTTGTATCCTGCGGTAAGCATTCTTCTAATTCCATCGTTTTGCTCCAGGTAAAAGGTAGCGCATCATACGGTTGATATTCCAAGGTTTCAGAGTCCGTATTGGATGGCTTGGATGCAGACATCGCTCAGAGCTCCCAGTATGATTTTCCCGAGTTCAGTTTTGCAGTGTTTTAGTGCTTTACTACTTCCAGTGGGCCTTTGAATGCTCTGCTAAGTAGAGACGTGACATAATTACTAATGCGACCGAGTGTGCTGGCTGTTCCTGGTTCGTAATGATTAACGCGAGAAATCAATATAAACATAACTGCTTCGATTTCGAGGTTCAGTTGAAGCTTTCAAAGAAACTATCAAAGACCTCAGAACAACCGAAGACACATTTGGTCATCTCCGTATTGGTGAAGATTAAAGAGTCCCGCAAGTGTCAAGCTTGCACAAACACACACGAGAGAGAAACTCAGGACAGAATTTAAAGAAAGGGAGATGCAGACTATTTGAAGGCACTTTGCTAACCCAATGGCACGCTTATGAATCGTGCATAGGACACATGTAGCAGAGGATGGTTTCGATCCATCGACCTCTGGGTTATGGGCCCAGCACGCTTCCGCTGCGCCACTCTGCTGACGGCCTCTCTGCGTGTGGCGCACAACTGCTCTTTTTATTTCCTACATAAGTGATGAAAGAGTTGAAAGTTTCAACGACAAACGCAGACGTCACTTTGAGCGCTTGGTGTTGTAGCACAAATCATCACATGCTGCTCTACACTGGATTATAAAAGCCGACACATTTTCCAAACATTTTAATGCTGGAGTCACACTGTAGTATTAATAACAGTGCGATACTCGAGGAGCGTAGTGGGATCGCGGTGGCTCATCAGACCGCCCCGGGACAGGGGGCCCGCGTCAGGATGGCCGAGCGGTCTAAGGCGCTGCGTTCAGGTCGCAGTCTCCCCTGGAGGCGTGGGTTCGAATCCCACTCCTGACAAAAAGCTTGCTCAGTGCCGTCTCCAGTCGGGTGCAAATGGGTGAAGCAGCCTGCCGCGGGGAACGTGCGCCGATAGGCGTAGGTGTATCCCCTGCCTCTTCCGATTTAGCTCGTGCTCCATAGGATGGAAGCGGATGCTCTGGCTTTTTGACTCGAATATAACCTGATCACAACAGAAGGCCGTGCAGCCCAGTGCTGGTTTAAGAATGCCTCGTGTCTTCAGGCCCCTATTCCTTCAGGTTACCCCTTTGGAATAGTCGTCCGAAAAAGACGGGAAAGGAAAAGCATGTAAGCTCCCACACACTGCGTTAGCATTAGCGGTTGGAATCTGATGGGAGAAAAGCAACCTGGCTCGCCGTCAAGCAATCCATCCCTGGTCTCCCACGTGACAGGCGGGGATACGCACCACTATACTAACGAGGAGCGCTTGCTTGGCGCTTGAAGACACTTCCTCTTGCGGCTACTACTGTTTCCGGTTTCGTCTTTTCTTTTCATTCCTCCCAGAGGAGCGCATGAAAACGTTTCCATCTGCGCCATCCTCACCCCTCCAATGCTATGGTCCCTGCTCCTCCTGGTGCACTGCAAACACTCATTCAGCCGGTTCTTTCAGTTTGAATACTTAGGTCTTCAAAGGCTGGAAGTAGGGCGCAAGACATGCCAATGCCAAAAGCGTGGCAGTGTGCTTCCAGCTGTGAAATGTCACTGGTGGATGTTGAAGACATTACTTCCAAGGCAGCAGGTCCAAGCGATTTAGCGTTTGTACAAGAAGCAGGAAGAGAGAAACGGCACTCCGCCTTTTTCTGGGCAGGCCGAAGCGACAGGAGAAGGGCGCCGTAGTCGGCAGGATTCGAGCCGACGCGGGGAGACCCCAATGGCTTTCTAGCCCATCGCCTTAACCGCTCGGCCACGACTACAGGGAGCGCCGCCGCCGCCGGCTTGCAATCATTTAACACGGAGGGCGAGGCGGCGGCGGTAACCTTTTTCAATGTCGCTCTCCGCTTCCCCCCAAAAAAAGCCAAATGACATGCTAGCACTCGGACACCCTTCAGAAGACTGAAGGGTGGCTTAAAGCTGGAAGGATTAGGTCTCCCCGTTCCGACGCGACAATCGAACTTCCTTAGGCAGAGAGAAAGCAACATCGAGGAGCGTCAACAAGACTTTAGAAGCTGCGACACACGCCACTTTCAGTCGCAGACACAGCAGTTTTAAAGGCAGGAATCGCCTTTGCGAACGCCATGAGAAACAGAACGCAAGCTCAGGTCCTGCGGTTTAACAAACAGCCTCGGCTTTCAAGCGACATTTCTTTTCTGGAGCGAATTCACTTTCAACTTCAAGAAATTCACACAACTTGCGAAATACGAAATACAAATCTGGCTCATCGCTGCACAAGAAATACCGCCGGCTGGCAAGAAAATGACAACGGTGTTTTTCCTTAACGAAAAACTTCCCATGGAGAAAAACAACGGCTGTGCGTCTCTGTCGGCTTGATTCAGTTTAATGCAAGTATTCATTCTCCTCCTGGAAAATACAGCTTGCGAAAGATGAAATACAATTCTTGGCTTTTCTGGGTGAGTGCAGAAGAAATCCTGCCGGCTGGCAGAAGAATTCCAGCCTTTTTTACTCTTTAACCACAAACTTGCGAATGATACAAAGCAAGCGGGGTGCGTTTCTGTGCAGCTGTTAACTGAACAGCTGCTGCTTCAAGCCCACCCAGGGCTCATTCCGATTTCAACATCATGCCCCCTGAAGGTAGACTGGATTTCTTTGCGAAGCATTCACCTTTTGGACGTTTCAGGAAAGGTGCGTGTCGATGCCAGACTTGAAAAGCTTTCCATACAAAGAAACAACATAGTGCTTTTGATTGATGGGAAACGGCAAGAGCGGTTTGACCAGCTCCGGCCTCTCAACCGCTTTACAATGTGATCGGCACCTCGGTAGCCAGTTTAGAAGGCTGAAAAGGATGCTGGAAGCACAGCGACGTTCTAAAACCAGCGCTTGAAAAGCATCTGCATACATAAAATGTCCATTTCCCCAAAGCTGAATCTGCATCTTCAGAAGATTGTCAGCTATACGTTTTCGTTCTTTGTTTCCTTTTTTTACGACAAGCTTTCGAGAAATGAACTGTCTATTGTGATGAAGGCTGCGTTAGAAATTGTGCATCTAGCTTAGTTCAATGAAATCGGGAGGTGCACCTGTCTCAAGCGGATGGCTCTTTGCAGGCACACTACGGAAACCTGCGGGCGCAAGTTGGGAGAAGTGACTCTTGCAGAGTGTTGAGCTTCGAGAAGAGGGCTCCGCTCAGGAAGATATTTCCACATGTTGAAGAGTCGCTTTTCGCCCTTTCTTTCCCACATTTTTCCAGTGCGGTTATTGATCGCGTTCAAAATGTTTTCCCAACGTACGTGTTACCTGCAAAATCACAGTGAAACTGTTATGCCGAAAAGATTCCTAATAGTTATTGTATTAGAATAGCTCTCCAATTTCTTAGCCTTCGTACACGCAATGTTTAAGGAAACGCTAGAGTAAATGAAACTGTAAATAGACAGGAGCTCTTCTTAGTTTTCATACAAGTTATGATGGCTGTAGCTCCTATCTGCGTCCGGGTGACCGGAGCCAAGGGATTATCTGCGGAACCTTTGATTTATCTCTCGGGCAAGGAGCTAGATACGCCCTTTTCATCTCGGTTTGATCACACCTGTGCATTAAAACGCAGTGCTCGGTACCATCGAGGTGTAAGAGGTTCAAGGATGAGCGGGAAACTTTGTTAATAAGGAGACGGGCACCGCCCAACGTGGGGCTCGAACCCACGACCCTGAGATTAAGAGTCTCATGCTCTACCGACTGAGCTAGCCGGGCGCCGGTGGAGCTGGTGGTTAACTTGTCCCTGTTGACGGCAATTTGACAAGGTATACTTCCTGGCTTTTCATCATGTGCTGACCGGATTCGAGAGTAGCACACCCTGTTCTTTGTTGATTACTGTACCTCCAGCAGCGCAAATGTCAGTAATCATTGAAATGTACGACCTACAATCTCCTCAGCATGCCCGCGTGGACTCCTCAGTGATCATCCTTCTACGTTCTGCTGTAGTTTTCATGCAAGTGAAAACCGTGCTCCAAATAACAGCGGCACAGTTGTATCCTGCGGTAAGCATTCTTCTAATTCCATCGTTTTGCTCCAGGTAAAAGGTAGCGCATCATACGGTTGATATTCCAAGGTTTCAGAGTCCGTATTGGATGGCTTGGATGCAGACATCGCTCAGAGCTCCCAGTATGATTTTCCCGAGTTCAGTTTTGCAGTGTTTTAGTGCTTTACTACTTCCAGTGGGCCTTTGAATGCTCTGCTAAGTAGAGACGTGACATAATTACTAATGCGACCGAGTGTGCTGGCTGTTCCTGGTTCGTAATGATTAACGCGAGAAATCAATATAAACATAACTGCTTCGATTTCGAGGTTCAGTTGAAGCTTTCAAAGAAACTATCAAAGACCTCAGAACAACCGAAGACACATTTGGTCATCTCCGTATTGGTGAAGATTAAAGAGTCCCGCAAGTGTCAAGCTTGCACAAACACACACGAGAGAGAAACTCAGGACAGAATTTAAAGAAAGGGAGATGCAGACTATTTGAAGGCACTTTGCTAACCCAATGGCACGCTTATGAATCGTGCATAGGACACATGTAGCAGAGGATGGTTTCGATCCATCGACCTCTGGGTTATGGGCCCAGCACGCTTCCGCTGCGCCACTCTGCTGACGGCCTCTCTGCGTGTGGCGCACAACTGCTCTTTTTATTTCCTACATAAGTGATGAAAGAGTTGAAAGTTTCAACGACAAACGCAGACGTCACTTTGAGCGCTTGGTGTTGTAGCACAAATCATCACATGCTGCTCTACACTGGATTATAAAAGCCGACACATTTTCCAAACATTTTAATGCTGGAGTCACACTGTAGTATTAATAACAGTGCGATACTCGAGGAGCGTAGTGGGATCGCGGTGGCTCATCAGACCGCCCCGGGACAGGGGGCCCGCGTCAGGATGGCCGAGCGGTCTAAGGCGCTGCGTTCAGGTCGCAGTCTCCCCTGGAGGCGTGGGTTCGAATCCCACTCCTGACAAAAAGCTTGCTCAGTGCCGTCTCCAGTCGGGTGCAAATGGGTGAAGCAGCCTGCCGCGGGGAACGTGCGCCGATAGGCGTAGGTGTATCCCCTGCCTCTTCCGATTTAGCTCGTGCTCCATAGGATGGAAGCGGATGCTCTGGCTTTTTGACTCGAATATAACCTGATCACAACAGAAGGCCGTGCAGCCCAGTGCTGGTTTAAGAATGCCTCGTGTCTTCAGGCCCCTATTCCTTCAGGTTACCCCTTTGGAATAGTCGTCCGAAAAAGACGGGAAAGGAAAAGCATGTAAGCTCCCACACACTGCGTTAGCATTAGCGGTTGGAATCTGATGGGAGAAAAGCAACCTGGCTCGCCGTCAAGCAATCCATCCCTGGTCTCCCACGTGACAGGCGGGGATACGCACCACTATACTAACGAGGAGCGCTTGCTTGGCGCTTGAAGACACTTCCTCTTGCGGCTACTACTGTTTCCGGTTTCGTCTTTTCTTTTCATTCCTCCCAGAGGAGCGCATGAAAACGTTTCCATCTGCGCCATCCTCACCCCTCCAATGCTATGGTCCCTGCTCCTCCTGGTGCACTGCAAACACTCATTCAGCCGGTTCTTTCAGTTTGAATACTTAGGTCTTCAAAGGCTGGAAGTAGGGCGCAAGACATGCCAATGCCAAAAGCGTGGCAGTGTGCTTCCAGCTGTGAAATGTCACTGGTGGATGTTGAAGACATTACTTCCAAGGCAGCAGGTCCAAGCGATTTAGCGTTTGTACAAGAAGCAGGAAGAGAGAAACGGCACTCCGCCTTTTTCTGGGCAGGCCGAAGCGACAGGAGAAGGGCGCCGTAGTCGGCAGGATTCGAGCCGACGCGGGGAGACCCCAATGGCTTTCTAGCCCATCGCCTTAACCGCTCGGCCACGACTACAGGGAGCGCCGCCGCCGCCGGCTTGCAATCATTTAACACGGAGGGCGAGGCGGCGGCGGTAACCTTTTTCAATGTCGCTCTCCGCTTCCCCCCAAAAAAAGCCAAATGACATGCTAGCACTCGGACACCCTTCAGAAGACTGAAGGGTGGCTTAAAGCTGGAAGGATTAGGTCTCCCCGTTCCGACGCGACAATCGAACTTCCTTAGGCAGAGAGAAAGCAACATCGAGGAGCGTCAACAAGACTTTAGAAGCTGCGACACACGCCACTTTCAGTCGCAGACACAGCAGTTTTAAAGGCAGGAATCGCCTTTGCGAACGCCATGAGAAACAGAACGCAAGCTCAGGTCCTGCGGTTTAACAAACAGCCTCGGCTTTCAAGCGACATTTCTTTTCTGGAGCGAATTCACTTTCAACTTCAAGAAATTCACACAACTTGCGAAATACGAAATACAAATCTGGCTCATCGCTGCACAAGAAATACCGCCGGCTGGCAAGAAAATGACAACGGTGTTTTTCCTTAACGAAAAACTTCCCATGGAGAAAAACAACGGCTGTGCGTCTCTGTCGGCTTGATTCAGTTTAATGCAAGTATTCATTCTCCTCCTGGAAAATACAGCTTGCGAAAGATGAAATACAATTCTTGGCTTTTCTGGGTGAGTGCAGAAGAAATCCTGCCGGCTGGCAGAAGAATTCCAGCCTTTTTTACTCTTTAACCACAAACTTGCGAATGATACAAAGCAAGCGGGGTGCGTTTCTGTGCAGCTGTTAACTGAACAGCTGCTGCTTCAAGCCCACCCAGGGCTCATTCCGATTTCAACATCATGCCCCCTGAAGGTAGACTGGATTTCTTTGCGAAGCATTCACCTTTTGGACGTTTCAGGAAAGGTGCGTGTCGATGCCAGACTTGAAAAGCTTTCCATACAAAGAAACAACATAGTGCTTTTGATTGATGGGAAACGGCAAGAGCGGTTTGAGCAGCTCCGGCCTCTCAACCGCTTTACAATGTGATCGGCACCTCGGTAGCCAGTTTAGAAGGCTGAAAAGGATGCTGGAAGCACAGCGACGTTCTAAAACCAGCGCTTGAAAAGCATCTGCATACATAAAATGTCCATTTCCCCAAAGCTGAATCTGCATCTTCAGAAGATTGTCAGCTATACGTTTTCGTTCTTTGTTTCCTTTTTTTACGACAAGCTTTCGAGAAATGAACTGTCTATTGTGATGAAGGCTGCGTTAGAAATTGTGCATCTAGCTTAGTTCAATGAAATCGGGAGGTGCACCTGTCTCAAGCGGATGGCTCTTTGCAGGCACACTACGGAAACCTGCGGGCGCAAGTTGGGAGAAGTGACTCTTGCAGAGTGTTGAGCTTCGAGAAGAGGGCTCCGCTCAGGAAGATATTTCCACATGTTGAAGAGTCGCTTTTCGCCCTTTCTTTCCCACATTTTTCCAGTGCGGTTATTGATCGCGTTCAAAATGTTTTCCCAACGTACGTGTTACCTGCAAAATCACAGTGAAACTGTTATGCCGAAAAGATTCCTAATAGTTATTGTATTAGAATAGCTCTCCAATTTCTTAGCCTTCGTACACGCAATGTTTAAGGAAACGCTAGAGTAAATGAAACTGTAAATAGACAGGAGCTCTTCTTAGTTTTCATACAAGTTATGATGGCTGCAGCTCCTATCTGCGTCCGGGTGACCGGAGCCAAGGGATTATCTGCGGAACCTTTGATTTATCTCTCGGGCAAGGAGCTAGATACGCCCTTTTCATCTCGGTTTGATCACACCTGTGCATTAAAACGCAGTGCTCGGTACCATCGAGGTGTAAGAGGTTCAAGGATGAGCGGGAAACTTTGTTAATAAGGAGACGGGCACCGCCCAACGTGGGGCTCGAACCCACGACCCTGAGATTAAGAGTCTCATGCTCTACCGACTGAGCTAGCCGGGCGCCGGTGGAGCTGGGGGTTAACTTGTCCCTGTTGACGGCAATTTGACAAGGTATACTTCCTGGCTTTTCATCATGTGCTGACCGGATTCGAGAGTAGCACACCCTGTTCTTTGTTGATTACTGTACCTCCAGCAGCGCAAATGTCAGTAATCATTGAAATGTACGACCTACAATCTCCTCAGCATGCCCGCGTGGACTCCTCAGTGATCATCCTTCTACGTTCTGCTGTAGTTTTCATGCAAGTGAAAACCGTGCTCCAAATAACAGCGGCACAGTTGTATCCTGCGGTAAGCATTCTTCTAATTCCATCGTTTTGCTCCAGGTAAAAGGTAGCGCATCATACGGTTGATATTCCAAGGTTTCAGAGTCCGTATTGGATGGCTTGGATGCAGACATCGCTCAGAGCTCCCAGTATGATTTTCCCGAGTTCAGTTTTGCAGTGTTTTAGTGCTTTACTACTTCCAGTGGGCCTTTGAATGCTCTGCTAAGTAGAGACGTGACATAATTACTAATGCGACCGAGTGTGCTGGCTGTTCCTGGTTCGTAATGATTAACGCGAGAAATCAATATAAACATAACTGCTTCGATTTCGAGGTTCAGTTGAAGCTTTCAAAGAAACTATCAAAGACCTCAGAACAACCGAAGACACATTTGGTCATCTCCGTATTGGTGAAGATTAAAGAGTCCCGCAAGTGTCAAGCTTGCACAAACACACACGAGAGAGAAACTCAGGACAGAATTTAAAGAAAGGGAGATGCAGACTATTTGAAGGCACTTTGCTAACCCAATGGCATGCTTATGAATCGTGCATAGGACACATGTAGCAGAGGATGGTTTCGATCCATCGACCTCTGGGTTATGGGCCCAGCACGCTTCCGCTGCGCCACTCTGCTGACGGCCTCTCTGCGTGTGGCGCACAACTGCTCTTTTTATTTCCTACATAAGTGATGAAAGAGTTGAAAGTTTCAACGACAAACGCAGACGTCACTTTGAGCGCTTGGTGTTGTAGCACAAATCATCACATGCTGCTCTACACTGGATTATAAAAGCCGACACATTTTCCAAACATTTTAATGCTGGAGTCACACTGTAGTATTAATAACAGTGCGATACTCGAGGAGCGTAGTGGGATCGCGGTGGCTCATCAGACCGCCCCGGGACAGGGGGCCCGCGTCAGGATGGCCGAGCGGTCTAAGGCGCTGCGTTCAGGTCGCAGTCTCCCCTGGAGGCGTGGGTTCGAATCCCACTCCTGACAAAAAGCTTGCTCAGTGCCGTCTCCAGTCGGGTGCAAATGGGTGAAGCAGCCTGCCGCGGGGAACGTGCGCCGATAGGCGTAGGTGTATCCCCTGCCTCTTCCGATTTAGCTCGTGCTCCATAGGATGGAAGCGGATGCTCTGGCTTTTTGACTCGAATATAACCTGATCACAACAGAAGGCCGTGCAGCCCAGTGCTGGTTTAAGAATGCCTCGTGTCTTCAGGCCCCTATTCCTTCAGGTTACCCCTTTGGAATAGTCGTCCGAAAAAGACGGGAAAGGAAAAGCATGTAAGCTCCCACACACTGCGTTAGCATAAGCGGTTGGAATCTGATGGGAGAAAAGCAACCTGGCTCGCCGTCAAGCAATCCATCCCTGGTCTCCCACGTGACAGGCGGGGATACGCACCACTATACTAACGAGGAGCGCTTGCTTGGCGCTTGAAGACACTTCCTCTTGCGGCTACTACTGTTTCCGGTTTCGTCTTTTCTTTTCATTCCTCCCAGAGGAGCGCATGAAAACGTTTCCATCTGCGCCATCCTCACCCCTCCAATGCTATGGTCCCTGCTCCTCCTGGTGCACTGCAAACACTCATTCAGCCGGTTCTTTCAGTTTGAATACTTAGGTCTTCAAAGGCTGGAAGTAGGGCGCAAGACATGCCAATGCCAAAAGCGTGGCAGTGTGCTTCCAGCTGTGAAATGTCACTGGTGGATGTTGAAGACATTACTTCCAAGGCAGCAGGTCCAAGCGATTTAGCGTTTGTACAAGAAGCAGGAAGAGAGAAACGGCACTCCGCCTTTTTCTGGGCAGGCCGAAGCGACAGGAGAAGGGCGCCGTAGTCGGCAGGATTCGAGCCGACGCGGGGAGACCCCAATGGCTTTCTAGCCCATCGCCTTAACCGCTCGGCCACGACTACAGGGAGCGCCGCCGCCGCCGGCTTGCAATCATTTAACACGGAGGGCGAGGCGGCGGCGGTAACCTTTTTCAATGTCGCTCTCCGCTTCCCCCCAAAAAAAGCCAAATGACATGCTAGCACTCGGACACCCTTCAGAAGACTGAAGGGTGGCTTAAAGCTGGAAGGATTAGGTCTCCCCGTTCCGACGCGACAATCGAACTTCCTTAGGCAGAGAGAAAGCAACATCGAGGAGCGTCAACAAGACTTTAGAAGCTGCGACACACGCCACTTTCAGTCGCAGACACAGCAGTTTTAAAGGCAGGAATCGCCTTTGCGAACGCCATGAGAAACAGAACGCAAGCTCAGGTCCTGCGGTTTAACAAACAGCCTCGGCTTTCAAGCGACATTTCTTTTCTGGAGCGAATTCACTTTCAACTTCAAGAAATTCACACAACTTGCGAAATACGAAATACAAATCTGGCTCATCGCTGCACAAGAAATACCGCCGGCTGGCAAGAAAATGACAACGGTGTTTTTCCTTAACGAAAAACTTCCCATGGAGAAAAACAACGGCTGTGCGTCTCTGTCGGCTTGATTCAGTTTAATGCAAGTATTCATTCTCCTCCTGGAAAATACAGCTTGCGAAAGATGAAATACAATTCTTGGCTTTTCTGGGTGAGTGCAGAAGAAATCCTGCCGGCTGGCAGAAGAATTCCAGCCTTTTTTACTCTTTAACCACAAACTTGCGAATGATACAAAGCAAGCGGGGTGCGTTTCTGTGCAGCTGTTAACTGAACAGCTGCTGCTTCAAGCCCACCCAGGGCTCATTCCGATTTCAACATCATGCCCCCTGAAGGTAGACTGGATTTCTTTGCGAAGCATTCACCTTTTGGACGTTTCAGGAAAGGTGCGTGTCGATGCCAGACTTGAAAAGCTTTCCATACAAAGAAACAACATAGTGCTTTTGATTGATGGGAAACGGCAAGAGCGGTTTGAGCAGCTCCGGCCTCTCAACCGCTTTACAATGTGATCGGCACCTCGGTAGCCAGTTTAGAAGGCTGAAAAGGATGCTGGAAGCACAGCGACGTTCTAAAACCAGCGCTTGAAAAGCATCTGCATACATAAAATGTCCATTTCCCCAAAGCTGAATCTGCATCTTCAGAAGATTGTCAGCTATACGTTTTCGTTCTTTGTTTCCTTTTTTTACGACAAGCTTTCGAGAAATGAACTGTCTATTGTGATGAAGGCTGCGTTAGAAATTGTGCATCTAGCTTAGTTCAATGAAATCGGGAGGTGCACCTGTCTCAAGCGGATGGCTCTTTGCAGGCACACTACGGAAACCTGCGGGCGCAAGTTGGGAGAAGTGACTCTTGCAGAGTGTTGAGCTTCGAGAAGAGGGCTCCGCTCAGGAAGATATTTCCACATGTTGAAGAGTCGCTTTTCGCCCTTTCTTTCCCACATTTTTCCAGTGCGGTTATTGATCGCGTTCAAAATGTTTTCCCAACGTACGTGTTACCTGCAAAATCACAGTGAAACTGTTATGCCGAAAAGATTCCTAATAGTTATTGTATTAGAATAGCTCTCCAATTTCTTAGCCTTCGTACACGCAATGTTTAAGGAAACGCTAGAGTAAATGAAACTGTAAATAGACAGGAGCTCTTCTTAGTTTTCATACAAGTTATGATGGCTGCAGCTCCTATCTGCGTCCGGGTGACCGGAGCCAAGGGATTATCTGCGGAACCTTTGATTTATCTCTCGGGCAAGGAGCTAGATACGCCCTTTTCATCTCGGTTTGATCACACCTGTGCATTAAAACGCAGTGCTCGGTACCATCGAGGTGTAAGAGGTTCAAGGATGAGCGGGAAACTTTGTTAATAAGGAGACGGGCACCGCCCAACGTGGGGCTCGAACCCACGACCCTGAGATTAAGAGTCTCATGCTCTACCGACTGAGCTAGCCGGGCGCCGGTGGAGCTGGGGGTTAACTTGTCCCTGTTGACGGCAATTTGACAAGGTATACTTCCTGGCTTTTCATCATGTGCTGACCGGATTCGAGAGTAGCACACCCTGTTCTTTGTTGATTACTGTACCTCCAGCAGCGCAAATGTCAGTAATCATTGAAATGTACGACCTACAATCTCCTCAGCATGCCCGCGTGGACTCCTCAGTGATCATCCTTCTACGTTCTGCTGTAGTTTTCATGCAAGTGAAAACCGTGCTCCAAATAACAGCGGCACAGTTGTATCCTGCGGTAAGCATTCTTCTAATTCCATCGTTTTGCTCCAGGTAAAAGGTAGCGCATCATACGGTTGATATTCCAAGGTTTCAGAGTCCGTATTGGATGGCTTGGATGCAGACATCGCTCAGAGCTCCCAGTATGATTTTCCCGAGTTCAGTTTTGCAGTGTTTTAGTGCTTTACTACTTCCAGTGGGCCTTTGAATGCTCTGCTAAGTAGAGACGTGACATAATTACTAATGCGACCGAGTGTGCTGGCTGTTCCTGGTTCGTAATGATTAACGCGAGAAATCAATATAAACATAACTGCTTCGATTTCGAGGTTCAGTTGAAGCTTTCAAAGAAACTATCAAAGACCTCAGAACAACCGAAGACACATTTGGTCATCTCCGTATTGGTGAAGATTAAAGAGTCCCGCAAGTGTCAAGCTTGCACAAACACACACGAGAGAGAAACTCAGGACAGAATTTAAAGAAAGGGAGATGCAGACTATTTGAAGGCACTTTGCTAACCCAATGGCATGCTTATGAATCGTGCATAGGACACATGTAGCAGAGGATGGTTTCGATCCATCGACCTCTGGGTTATGGGCCCAGCACGCTTCCGCTGCGCCACTCTGCTGACGGCCTCTCTGCGTGTGGCGCACAACTGCTCTTTTTATTTCCTACATAAGTGATGAAAGAGTTGAAAGTTTCAACGACAAACGCAGACGTCACTTTGAGCGCTTGGTGTTGTAGCACAAATCATCACATGCTGCTCTACACTGGATTATAAAAGCCGACACATTTTCCAAACATTTTAATGCTGGAGTCACACTGTAGTATTAATAACAGTGCGATACTCGAGGAGCGTAGTGGGATCGCGGTGGCTCATCAGACCGCCCCGGGACGGGGGGCCCGCGTCAGGATGGCCGAGCGGTCTAAGGCGCTGCGTTCAGGTCGCAGTCTCCCCTGGAGGCGTGGGTTCGAATCCCACTCCTGACAAAAAGCTTGCTCAGTGCCGTCTCCAGTCGGGTGCAAATGGGTGAAGCAGCCTGCCGCAGGGAACGTGCGCCGATAGGCGTAGGTGTATCCCCTGCCTCTTCCGATTTAGCTCGTGCTCCATAGGATGGAAGCGGATGCTCTGGCTTTTTGACTCGAATATAACCTGATCACAACAGAAGGCCGTGCAGCCCAGTGCTGGTTTAAGAATGCCTCGTGTCTTCAGGCCCCTATTCCTTCAGGTTACCCCTTTGGAATAGTCGTCCGAAAAAGACGGGAAAGGAAAAGCATGTAAGCTCCCACACACTGCGTTAGCATTAGCGGTTGGAATCTGATGGGAGAAAAGCAACCTGGCTCGCCGTCAAGCAATCCATCCCTGGTCTCCCACGTGACAGGCGGGGATACGCACCACTATACTAACGAGGAGCGCTTGCTTGGCGCTTGAAGACACTTCCTCTTGCGGCTACTACTGTTTCCGGTTTCGTCTTTTCTTTTCATTCCTCCCAGAGGAGCGCATGAAAACGTTTCCATCTGCGCCATCCTCACCCCTCCAATGCTATGGTCCCTGCTCCTCCTGGTGCACTGCAAACACTCATTCAGCCGGTTCTTTCAGTTTGAATACTTAGGTCTTCAAAGGCTGGAAGTAGGGCGCAAGACATGCCAATGCCAAAAGCGTGGCAGTGTGCTTCCAGCTGTGAAATGTCACTGGTGGATGTTGAAGACATTACTTCCAAGGCAGCAGGTCCAAGCGATTTAGCGTTTGTACAAGAAGCAGGAAGAGAGAAACGGCACTCCGCCTTTTTCTGGGCAGGCCGAAGCGACAGGAGAAGGGCGCCGTAGTCGGCAGGATTCGAGCCGACGCGGGGAGACCCCAATGGCTTTCTAGCCCATCGCCTTAACCGCTCGGCCACGACTACAGGGAGCGCCGCCGCCGCCGGCTTGCAATCATTTAACACGGAGGGCGAGGCGGCGGCGGTAACCTTTTTCAATGTCGCTCTCCGCTTCCCCCCAAAAAAAGCCAAATGACATGCTAGCACTCGGACACCCTTCAGAAGACTGAAGGGTGGCTTAAAGCTGGAAGGATTAGGTCTCCCCGTTCCGACGCGACAATCGAACTTCCTTAGGCAGAGAGAAAGCAACATCGAGGAGCGTCAACAAGACTTTAGAAGCTGCGACACACGCCACTTTCAGTCGCAGACACAGCAGTTTTAAAGGCAGGAATCGCCTTTGCGAACGCCATGAGAAACAGAACGCAAGCTCAGGTCCTGCGGTTTAACAAACAGCCTCGGCTTTCAAGCGACATTTCTTTTCTGGAGCGAATTCACTTTCAACTTCAAGAAATTCACACAACTTGCGAAATACGAAATACAAATCTGGCTCATCGCTGCACAAGAAATACCGCCGGCTGGCAAGAAAATGACAACGGTGTTTTTCCTTAACGAAAAACTTCCCATGGAGAAAAACAACGGCTGTGCGTCTCTGTCGGCTTGATTCAGTTTAATGCAAGTATTCATTCTCCTCCTGGAAAATACAGCTTGCGAAAGATGAAATACAATTCTTGGCTTTTCTGGGTGAGTGCAGAAGAAATCCTGCCGGCTGGCAGAAGAATTCCAGCCTTTTTTACTCTTTAACCACAAACTTGCGAATGATACAAAGCAAGCGGGGTGCGTTTCTGTGCAGCTGTTAACTGAACAGCTGCTGCTTCAAGCCCACCCAGGGCTCATTCCGATTTCAACATCATGCCCCCTGAAGGTAGACTGGATTTCTTTGCGAAGCATTCACCTTTTGGACGTTTCAGGAAAGGTGCGTGTCGATGCCAGACTTGAAAAGCTTTCCATACAAAGAAACAACATAGTGCTTTTGATTGATGGGAAACGGCAAGAGCGGTTTGAGCAGCTCCGGCCTCTCAACCGCTTTACAATGTGATCGGCACCTCGGTAGCCAGTTTAGAAGGCTGAAAAGGATGCTGGAAGCACAGCGACGTTCTAAAACCAGCGCTTGAAAAGCATCTGCATACATAAAATGTCCATTTCCCCAAAGCTGAATCTGCATCTTCAGAAGATTGTCAGCTATACGTTTTCGTTCTTTGTTTCCTTTTTTTACGACAAGCTTTCGAGAAATGAACTGTCTATTGTGATGAAGGCTGCGTTAGAAATTGTGCATCTAGCTTAGTTCAATGAAATCGGGAGGTGCACCTGTCTCAAGCGGATGGCTCTTTGCAGGCACACTACGGAAACCTGCGGGCGCAAGTTGGGAGAAGTGACTCTTGCAGAGTGTTGAGCTTCGAGAAGAGGGCTCCGCTCAGGAAGATATTTCCACATGTTGAAGAGTCGCTTTTCGCCCTTTCTTTCCCACATTTTTCCAGTGCGGTTATTGATCGCGTTCAAAATGTTTTCCCAACGTACGTGTTACCTGCAAAATCACAGTGAAACTGTTATGCCGAAAAGATTCCTAATAGTTATTGTATTAGAATAGCTCTCCAATTTCTTAGCCTTCGTACACGCAATGTTTAAGGAAACGCTAGAGTAAATGAAACTGTAAATAGACAGGAGCTCTTCTTAGTTTTCATACAAGTTATGATGGCTGCAGCTCCTATCTGCGTCCGGGTGACCGGAGCCAAGGGATTATCTGCGGAACCTTTGATTTATCTCTCGGGCAAGGAGCTAGATACGCCCTTTTCATCTCGGTTTGATCACACCTGTGCATTAAAACGCAGTGCTCGGTACCATCGAGGTGTAAGAGGTTCAAGGATGAGCGGGAAACTTTGTTAATAAGGAGACGGGCACCGCCCAACGTGGGGCTCGAACCCACGACCCTGAGATTAAGAGTCTCATGCTCTACCGACTGAGCTAGCCGGGCGCCGGTGGAGCTGGTGGTTAACTTGTCCCTGTTGACGGCAATTTGACAAGGTATACTTCCTGGCTTTTCATCATGTGCTGACCGGATTCGAGAGTAGCACACCCTGTTCTTTGTTGATTACTGTACCTCCAGCAGCGCAAATGTCAGTAATCATTGAAATGTACGACCTACAATCTCCTCAGCATGCCCGCGTGGACTCCTCAGTGATCATCCTTCTACGTTCTGCTGTAGTTTTCATGCAAGTGAAAACCGTGCTCCAAATAACAGCGGCACAGTTGTATCCTGCGGTAAGCATTCTTCTAATTCCATCGTTTTGCTCCAGGTAAAAGGTAGCGCATCATAGTGTTGATATTCCAAGGTTTCAGAGTCCGTATTGGATGGCTTGGATGCAGACATCGCTCAGAGCTCCCAGTATGATTTTCCCGAGTTCAGTTTTGCAGTGTTTTAGTGCTTTACTACTTCCAGTGGGCCTTTGAATGCTCTGCTAAGTAGAGACGTGACATAATTACTAATGCGACCGAGTGTGCTGGCTGTTCCTGGTTCGTAATGATTAACGCGAGAAATCAATATAAACATAACTGCTTCGATTTCGAGGTTCAGTTGAAGCTTTCAAAGAAACTATCAAAGACCTCAGAACAACCGAAGACACATTTGGTCATCTCCGTATTGGTGAAGATTAAAGAGTCCCGCAAGTGTCAAGCTTGCACAAACACACACGAGAGAGAAACTCAGGACAGAATTTAAAGAAAGGGAGATGCAGACTATTTGAAGGCACTTTGCTAACCCAATGGCATGCTTATGAATCGTGCATAGGACACATGTAGCAGAGGATGGTTTCGATCCATCGACCTCTGGGTTATGGGCCCAGCACGCTTCCGCTGCGCCACTCTGCTGACGGCCTCTCTGCGTGTGGCGCACAACTGCTCTTTTTATTTCCTACATAAGTGATGAAAGAGTTGAAAGTTTCAACGACAAACGCAGACGTCACTTTGAGCGCTTGGTGTTGTAGCACAAATCATCACATGCTGCTCTACACTGGATTATAAAAGCCGACACATTTTCCAAACATTTTAATGCTGGAGTCACACTGTAGTATTAATAACAGTGCGATACTCGAGGAGCGTAGTGGGATCGCGGTGGCTCATCAGACCGCCCCGGGACGGGGGGCCCGCGTCAGGATGGCCGAGCGGTCTAAGGCGCTGCGTTCAGGTCGCAGTCTCCCCTGGAGGCGTGGGTTCGAATCCCACTCCTGACAAAAAGCTTGCTCAGTGCCGTCTCCAGTCGGGTGCAAATGGGTGAAGCAGCCTGCCGCAGGGAACGTGCGCCGATAGGCGTAGGTGTATCCCCTGCCTCTTCCGATTTAGCTCGTGCTCCATAGGATGGAAGCGGATGCTCTGGCTTTTTGACTCGAATATAACCTGATCACAACAGAAGGCCGTGCAGCCCAGTGCTGGTTTAAGAATGCCTCGTGTCTTCAGGCCCCTATTCCTTCAGGTTACCCCTTTGGAATAGTCGTCCGAAAAAGACGGGAAAGGAAAAGCATGTAAGCTCCCACACACTGCGTTAGCATTAGCGGTTGGAATCTGATGGGAGAAAAGCAACCTGGCTCGCCGTCAAGCAATCCATCCCTGGTCTCCCACGTGACAGGCGGGGATACGCACCACTATACTAACGAGGAGCGCTTGCTTGGCGCTTGAAGACACTTCCTCTTGCGGCTACTACTGTTTCCGGTTTCGTCTTTTCTTTTCATTCCTCCCAGAGGAGCGCATGAAAACGTTTCCATCTGCGCCATCCTCACCCCTCCAATGCTATGGTCCCTGCTCCTCCTGGTGCACTGCAAACACTCATTCAGCCGGTTCTTTCAGTTTGAATACTTAGGTCTTCAAAGGCTGGAAGTAGGGCGCAAGACATGCCAATGCCAAAAGCGTGGCAGTGTGCTTCCAGCTGTGAAATGTCACTGGTGGATGTTGAAGACATTACTTCCAAGGCAGCAGGTCCAAGCGATTTAGCGTTTGTACAAGAAGCAGGAAGAGAGAAACGGCACTCCGCCTTTTTCTAGGCAGGCCGAAGCGACAGGAGAAGGGCGCCGTAGTCGGCAGGATTCGAGCCGACGCGGGGAGACCCCAATGGCTTTCTAGCCCATCGCCTTAACCGCTCGGCCACGACTACAGGGAGCGCCGCCGCCGCCGGCTTGCAATCATTTAACACGGAGGGCGAGGCGGCGGCGGTAACCTTTTTCAATGTCGCTCTCCGCTTCCCCCCAAAAAAAGCCAAATGACATGCTAGCACTCGGACACCCTTCAGAAGACTGAAGGGTGGCTTAAAGCTGGAAGGATTAGGTCTCCCCGTTCCGACGCGACAATCGAACTTCCTTAGGCAGAGAGAAAGCAACATCGAGGAGCGTCAACAAGACTTTAGAAGCTGCGACACACGCCACTTTCAGTCGCAGACACAGCAGTTTTAAAGGCAGGAATCGCCTTTGCGAACGCCATGAGAAACAGAACGCAAGCTCAGGTCCTGCGGTTTAACAAACAGCCTCGGCTTTCAAGCGACATTTCTTTTCTGGAGCGAATTCACTTTCAACTTCAAGAAATTCACACAACTTGCGAAATACGAAATACAAATCTGGCTCATCGCTGCACAAGAAATACCGCCGGCTGGCAAGAAAATGACAACGGTGTTTTTCCTTAACGAAAAACTTCCCATGGAGAAAAACAACGGCTGTGCGTCTCTGTCGGCTTGATTCAGTTTAATGCAAGTATTCATTCTCCTCCTGGAAAATACAGCTTGCGAAAGATGAAATACAATTCTTGGCTTTTCTGGGTGAGTGCAGAAGAAATCCTGCCGGCTGGCAGAAGAATTCCAGCCTTTTTTACTCTTTAACCACAAACTTGCGAATGATACAAAGCAAGCGGGGTGCGTTTCTGTGCAGCTGTTAACTGAACAGCTGCTGCTTCAAGCCCACCCAGGGCTCATTCCGATTTCAACATCATGCCCCCTGAAGGTAGACTGGATTTCTTTGCGAAGCATTCACCTTTTGGACGTTTCAGGAAAGGTGCGTGTCGATGCCAGACTTGAAAAGCTTTCCATACAAAGAAACAACATAGTGCTTTTGATTGATGGGAAACGGCAAGAGCGGTTTGAGCAGCTCCGGCCTCTCAACCGCTTTACAATGTGATCGGCACCTCGGTAGCCAGTTTAGAAGGCTGAAAAGGATGCTGGAAGCACAGCGACGTTCTAAAACCAGCGCTTGAAAAGCATCTGCATACATAAAATGTCCATTTCCCCAAAGCTGAATCTGCATCTTCAGAAGATTGTCAGCTATACGTTTTCGTTCTTTGTTTCCTTTTTTTACGACAAGCTTTCGAGAAATGAACTGTCTATTGTGATGAAGGCTGCGTTAGAAATTGTGCATCTAGCTTAGTTCAATGAAATCGGGAGGTGCACCTGTCTCAAGCGGATGGCTCTTTGCAGGCACACTACGGAAACCTGCGGGCGCAAGTTGGGAGAAGTGACTCTTGCAGAGTGTTGAGCTTCGAGAAGAGGGCTCCGCTCAGGAAGATATTTCCACATGTTGAAGAGTCGCTTTTCGCCCTTTCTTTCCCACATTTTTCCAGTGCGGTTATTGATCGCGTTCAAAATGTTTTCCCAACGTACGTGTTACCTGCAAAATCACAGTGAAACTGTTATGCCGAAAAGATTCCTAATAGTTATTGTATTAGAATAGCTCTCCAATTTCTTAGCCTTCGTACACGCAATGTTTAAGGAAACGCTAGAGTAAATGAAACTGTAAATAGACAGGAGCTCTTCTTAGTTTTCATACAAGTTATGATGGCTGCAGCTCCTATCTGCGTCCGGGTGACCGGAGCCAAGGGATTATCTGCGGAACCTTTGATTTATCTCTCGGGCAAGGAGCTAGATACGCCCTTTTCATCTCGGTTTGATCACACCTGTGCATTAAAACGCAGTGCTCGGTACCATCGAGGTGTAAGAGGTTCAAGGATGAGCGGGAAACTTTGTTAATAAGGAGACGGGCACCGCCCAACGTGGGGCTCGAACCCACGACCCTGAGATTAAGAGTCTCATGCTCTACCGACTGAGCTAGCCGGGCGCCGGTGGAGCTGGTGGTTAACTTGTCCCTGTTGACGGCAATTTGACAAGGTATACTTCCTGGCTTTTCATCATGTGCTGACCGGATTCGAGAGTAGCACACCCTGTTCTTTGTTGATTACTGTACCTCCAGCAGCGCAAATGTCAGTAATCATTGAAATGTACGACCTACAATCTCCTCAGCATGCCCGCGTGGACTCCTCAGTGATCATCCTTCTACGTTCTGCTGTAGTTTTCATGCAAGTGAAAACCGTGCTCCAAATAACAGCGGCACAGTTGTATCCTGCGGTAAGCATTCTTCTAATTCCATCGTTTTGCTCCAGGTAAAAGGTAGCGCATCATAGTGTTGATATTCCAAGGTTTCAGAGTCCGTATTGGATGGCTTGGATGCAGACATCGCTCAGAGCTCCCAGTATGATTTTCCCGAGTTCAGTTTTGCAGTGTTTTAGTGCTTTACTACTTCCAGTGGGCCTTTGAATGCTCTGCTAAGTAGAGACGTGACATAATTACTAATGCGACCGAGTGTGCTGGCTGTTCCTGGTTCGTAATGATTAACGCGAGAAATCAATATAAACATAACTGCTTCGATTTCGAGGTTCAGTTGAAGCTTTCAAAGAAACTATCAAAGACCTCAGAACAACCGAAGACACATTTGGTCATCTCCGTATTGGTGAAGATTAAAGAGTCCCGCAAGTGTCAAGCTTGCACAAACACACACGAGAGAGAAACTCAGGACAGAATTTAAAGAAAGGGAGATGCAGACTATTTGAAGGCACTTTGCTAACCCAATGGCATGCTTATGAATCGTGCATAGGACACATGTAGCAGAGGATGGTTTCGATCCATCGACCTCTGGGTTATGGGCCCAGCACGCTTCCGCTGCGCCACTCTGCTGACGGCCTCTCTGCGTGTGGCGCACAACTGCTCTTTTTATTTCCTACATAAGTGATGAAAGAGTTGAAAGTTTCAACGACAAACGCAGACGTCACTTTGAGCGCTTGGTGTTGTAGCACAAATCATCACATGCTGCTCTACACTGGATTATAAAAGCCGACACATTTTCCAAACATTTTAATGCTGGAGTCACACTGTAGTATTAATAACAGTGCGATACTCGAGGAGCGTAGTGGGATCGCGGTGGCTCATCAGACCGCCCCGGGACGGGGGGCCCGCGTCAGGATGGCCGAGCGGTCTAAGGCGCTGCGTTCAGGTCGCAGTCTCCCCTGGAGGTGTGGGTTCGAATCCCACTCCTGACAAAAAGCTTGCTCAGTGCCGTCTCCAGTCGGGTGCAAATGGGTGAAGCAGCCTGCCGCAGGGAACGTGCGCCGATAGGCGTAGGTGTATCCCCTGCCTCTTCCGATTTAGCTCGTGCTCCATAGGATGGAAGCGGATGCTCTGGCTTTTTGACTCGAATATAACCTGATCACAACAGAAGGCCGTGCAGCCCAGTGCTGGTTTAAGAATGCCTCGTGTCTTCAGGCCCCTATTCCTTCAGGTTACCCCTTTGGAATAGTCGTCCGAAAAAGACGGGAAAGGAAAAGCATGTAAGCTCCCACACACTGCGTTAGCATTAGCGGTTGGAATCTGATGGGAGAAAAGCAACCTGGCTCGCCGTCAAGCAATCCATCCCTGGTCTCCCACGTGACAGGCGGGGATACGCACCACTATACTAACGAGGAGCGCTTGCTTGGCGCTTGAAGACACTTCCTCTTGCGGCTACTACTGTTTCCGGTTTCGTCTTTTCTTTTCATTCCTCCCAGAGGAGCGCATGAAAACGTTTCCATCTGCGCCATCCTCACCCCTCCAATGCTATGGTCCCTGCTCCTCCTGGTGCACTGCAAACACTCATTCAGCCGGTTCTTTCAGTTTGAATACTTAGGTCTTCAAAGGCTGGAAGTAGGGCGCAAGACATGCCAATGCCAAAAGCGTGGCAGTGTGCTTCCAGCTGTGAAATGTCACTGGTGGATGTTGAAGACATTACTTCCAAGGCAGCAGGTCCAAGCGATTTAGCGTTTGTACAAGAAGCAGGAAGAGAGAAACGGCACTCCGCCTTTTTCTGGGCAGGCCGAAGCGACAGGAGAAGGGCGCCGTAGTCGGCAGGATTCGAGCCGACGCGGGGAGACCCCAATGGCTTTCTAGCCCATCGCCTTAACCGCTCGGCCACGACTACAGGGAGCGCCGCCGCCGCCGGCTTGCAATCATTTAACACGGAGGGCGAGGCGGCGGCGGTAACCTTTTTCAATGTCGCTCTCCGCTTCCCCCCAAAAAAAGCCAAATGACATGCTAGCACTCGGACACCCTTCAGAAGACTGAAGGGTGGCTTAAAGCTGGAAGGATTAGGTCTCCCCGTTCCGACGCGACAATCGAACTTCCTTAGGCAGAGAGAAAGCAACATCGAGGAGCGTCAACAAGACTTTAGAAGCTGCGACACACGCCACTTTCAGTCGCAGACACAGCAGTTTTAAAGGCAGGAATCGCCTTTGCGAACGCCATGAGAAACAGAACGCAAGCTCAGGTCCTGCGGTTTAACAAACAGCCTCGGCTTTCAAGCGACATTTCTTTTCTGGAGCGAATTCACTTTCAACTTCAAGAAATTCACACAACTTGCGAAATACGAAATACAAATCTGGCTCATCGCTGCACAAGAAATACCGCCGGCTGGCAAGAAAATGACAACGGTGTTTTTCCTTAACGAAAAACTTCCCATGGAGAAAAACAACGGCTGTGCGTCTCTGTCGGCTTGATTCAGTTTAATGCAAGTATTCATTCTCCTCCTGGAAAATACAGCTTGCGAAAGATGAAATACAATTCTTGGCTTTTCTGGGTGAGTGCAGAAGAAATCCTGCCGGCTGGCAGAAGAATTCCAGCCTTTTTTACTCTTTAACCACAAACTTGCGAATGATACAAAGCAAGCGGGGTGCGTTTCTGTGCAGCTGTTAACTGAACAGCTGCTGCTTCAAGCCCACCCAGGGCTCATTCCGATTTCAACATCATGCCCCCTGAAGGTAGACTGGATTTCTTTGCGAAGCATTCACCTTTTGGACGTTTCAGGAAAGGTGCGTGTCGATGCCAGACTTGAAAAGCTTTCCATACAAAGAAACAACATAGTGCTTTTGATTGATGGGAAACGGCAAGAGCGGTTTGAGCAGCTCCGGCCTCTCAACCGCTTTACAATGTGATCGGCACCTCGGTAGCCAGTTTAGAAGGCTGAAAAGGATGCTGGAAGCACAGCGACGTTCTAAAACCAGCGCTTGAAAAGCATCTGCATACATAAAATGTCCATTTCCCCAAAGCTGAATCTGCATCTTCAGAAGATTGTCAGCTATACGTTTTCGTTCTTTGTTTCCTTTTTTTACGACAAGCTTTCGAGAAATGAACTGTCTATTGTGATGAAGGCTGCGTTAGAAATTGTGCATCTAGCTTAGTTCAATGAAATCGGGAGGTGCACCTGTCTCAAGCGGATGGCTCTTTGCAGGCACACTACGGAAACCTGCGGGCGCAAGTTGGGAGAAGTGACTCTTGCAGAGTGTTGAGCTTCGAGAAGAGGGCTCCGCTCAGGAAGATATTTCCACATGTTGAAGAGTCGCTTTTCGCCCTTTCTTTCCCACATTTTTCCAGTGCGGTTATTGATCGCGTTCAAAATGTTTTCCCAACGTACGTGTTACCTGCAAAATCACAGTGAAACTGTTATGCCGAAAAGATTCCTAATAGTTATTGTATTAGAATAGCTCTCCAATTTCTTAGCCTTCGTACACGCAATGTTTAAGGAAACGCTAGAGTAAATGAAACTGTAAATAGACAGGAGCTCTTCTTAGTTTTCATACAAGTTATGATGGCTGCAGCTCCTATCTGCGTCCGGGTGACCGGAGCCAAGGGATTATCTGCGGAACCTTTGATTTATCTCTCGGGCAAGGAGCTAGATACGCCCTTTTCATCTCGGTTTGATCACACCTGTGCATTAAAACGCAGTGCTCGGTACCATCGAGGTGTAAGAGGTTCAAGGATGAGCGGGAAACTTTGTTAATAAGGAGACGGGCACCGCCCAACGTGGGGCTCGAACCCACGACCCTGAGATTAAGAGTCTCATGCTCTACCGACTGAGCTAGCCGGGCGCCGGTGGAGCTGGGGGTTAACTTGTCCCTGTTGACGGCAATTTGACAAGGTATACTTCCTGGCTTTTCATCATGTGCTGACCGGATTCGAGAGTAGCACACCCTGTTCTTTGTTGATTACTGTACCTCCAGCAGCGCAAATGTCAGTAATCATTGAAATGTACGACCTACAATCTCCTCAGCATGCCCGCGTGGACTCCTCAGTGATCATCCTTCTACGTTCTGCTGTAGTTTTCATGCAAGTGAAAACCGTGCTCCAAATAACAGCGGCACAGTTGTATCCTGCGGTAAGCATTCTTCTAATTCCATCGTTTTGCTCCAGGTAAAAGGTAGCGCATCATACGGTTGATATTCCAAGGTTTCAGAGTCCGTATTGGATGGCTTGGATGCAGACATCGCTCAGAGCTCCCAGTATGATTTTCCCGAGTTCAGTTTTGCAGTGTTTTAGTGCTTTACTACTTCCAGTGGGCCTTTGAATGCTCTGCTAAGTAGAGACGTGACATAATTACTAATGCGACCGAGTGTGCTGGCTGTTCCTGGTTCGTAATGATTAACGCGAGAAATCAATATAAACATAACTGCTTCGATTTCGAGGTTCAGTTGAAGCTTTCAAAGAAACTATCAAAGACCTCAGAACAACCGAAGACACATTTGGTCATCTCCGTATTGGTGAAGATTAAAGAGTCCCGCAAGTGTCAAGCTTGCACAAACACACACGAGAGAGAAACTCAGGACAGAATTTAAAGAAAGGGAGATGCAGACTATTTGAAGGCACTTTGCTAACCCAATGGCATGCTTATGAATCGTGCATAGGACACATGTAGCAGAGGATGGTTTCGATCCATCGACCTCTGGGTTATGGGCCCAGCACGCTTCCGCTGCGCCACTCTGCTGACGGCCTCTCTGCGTGTGGCGCACAACTGCTCTTTTTATTTCCTACATAAGTGATGAAAGAGTTGAAAGTTTCAACGACAAACGCAGACGTCACTTTGAGCGCTTGGTGTTGTAGCACAAATCATCACATGCTGCTCTACACTGGATTATAAAAGCCGACACATTTTCCAAACATTTTAATGCTGGAGTCACACTGTAGTATTAATAACAGTGCGATACTCGAGGAGCGTAGTGGGATCGCGGTGGCTCATCAGACCGCCCCGGGACGGGGGGCCCGCATCAGGATGGCCGAGCGGTCTAAGGCGCTGCGTTCAGGTCGCAGTCTCCCCTGGAGGCGTGGGTTCGAATCCCACTCCTGACAAAAAGCTTGCTCAGTGCCGTCTCCAGTCGGGTGCAAATGGGTGAAGCAGCCTGCCGCAGGGAACGTGCGCCGATAGGCGTAGGTGTATCCCCTGCCTCTTCCGATTTAGCTCGTGCTCCATAGGATGGAAGCGGATGCTCTGGCTTTTTGACTCGAATATAACCTGATCACAACAGAAGGCCGTGCAGCCCAGTGCTGGTTTAAGAATGCCTCGTGTCTTCAGGCCCCTATTCCTTCAGGTTACCCCTTTGGAATAGTCGTCCGAAAAAGACGGGAAAGGAAAAGCATGTAAGCTCCCACACACTGCGTTAGCATTAGCGGTTGGAATCTGATGGGAGAAAAGCAACCTGGCTCGCCGTCAAGCAATCCATCCCTGGTCTCCCACGTGACAGGCGGGGATACGCACCACTATACTAACGAGGAGCGCTTGCTTGGCGCTTGAAGACACTTCCTCTTGCGGCTACTACTGTTTCCGGTTTCGTCTTTTCTTTTCATTCCTCCCAGAGGAGCGCATGAAAACGTTTCCATCTGCGCCATCCTCACCCCTCCAATGCTATGGTCCCTGCTCCTCCTGGTGCACTGCAAACACTCATTCAGCCGGTTCTTTCAGTTTGAATACTTAGGTCTTCAAAGGCTGGAAGTAGGGCGCAAGACATGCCAATGCCAAAAGCGTGGCAGTGTGCTTCCAGCTGTGAAATGTCACTGGTGGATGTTGAAGACATTACTTCCAAGGCAGCAGGTCCAAGCGATTTAGCGTTTGTACAAGAAGCAGGAAGAGAGAAACGGCACTCCGCCTTTTTCTGGGCAGGCCGAAGCGACAGGAGAAGGGCGCCGTAGTCGGCAGGATTCGAGCCGACGCGGGGAGACCCCAATGGCTTTCTAGCCCATCGCCTTAACCGCTCGGCCACGACTACAGGGAGCGCCGCCGCCGCCGGCTTGCAATCATTTAACACGGAGGGCGAGGCGGCGGCGGTAACCTTTTTCAATGTCGCTCTCCGCTTCCCCCAAAAAAAAGCCAAATGACATGCTAGCACTCGGACACCCTTCAGAAGACTGAAGGGTGGCTTAAAGCTGGAAGGATTAGGTCTCCCCGTTCCGACGCGACAATCGAACTTCCTTAGGCAGAGAGAAAGCAACATCGAGGAGCGTCAACAAGACTTTAGAAGCTGCGACACACGCCACTTTCAGTCGCAGACACAGCAGTTTTAAAGGCAGGAATCGCCTTTGCGAACGCCATGAGAAACAGAACGCAAGCTCAGGTCCTGCGGTTTAACAAACAGCCTCGGCTTTCAAGCGACATTTCTTTTCTGGAGCGAATTCACTTTCAACTTCAAGAAATTCACACAACTTGCGAAATACGAAATACAAATCTGGCTCATCGCTGCACAAGAAATACCGCCGGCTGGCAAGAAAATGACAACGGTGTTTTTCCTTAACGAAAAACTTCCCATGGAGAAAAACAACGGCTGTGCGTCTCTGTCGGCTTGATTCAGTTTAATGCAAGTATTCATTCTCCTCCTGGAAAATACAGCTTGCGAAAGATGAAATACAATTCTTGGCTTTTCTGGGTGAGTGCAGAAGAAATCCTGCCGGCTGGCAGAAGAATTCCAGCCTTTTTTACTCTTTAACCACAAACTTGCGAATGATACAAAGCAAGCGGGGTGCGTTTCTGTGCAGCTGTTAACTGAACAGCTGCTGCTTCAAGCCCACCCAGGGCTCATTCCGATTTCAACATCATGCCCCCTGAAGGTAGACTGGATTTCTTTGCGAAGCATTCACCTTTTGGACGTTTCAGGAAAGGTGCGTGTCGATGCCAGACTTGAAAAGCTTTCCATACAAAGAAACAACATAGTGCTTTTGATTGATGGGAAACGGCAAGAGCGGTTTGAGCAGCTCCGGCCTCTCAACCGCTTTACAATGTGATCGGCACCTCGGTAGCCAGTTTAGAAGGCTGAAAAGGATGCTGGAAGCACAGCGACGTTCTAAAACCAGCGCTTGAAAAGCATCTGCATACATAAAATGTCCATTTCCCCAAAGCTGAATCTGCATCTTCAGAAGATTGTCAGCTATACGTTTTCGTTCTTTGTTTCCTTTTTTTACGACAAGCTTTCGAGAAATGAACTGTCTATTGTGATGAAGGCTGCGTTAGAAATTGTGCATCTAGCTTAGTTCAATGAAATCGGGAGGTGCACCTGTCTCAAGCGGATGGCTCTTTGCAGGCACACTACGGAAACCTGCGGGCGCAAGTTGGGAGAAGTGACTCTTGCAGAGTGTTGAGCTTCGAGAAGAGGGCTCCGCTCAGGAAGATATTTCCACATGTTGAAGAGTCGCTTTTCGCCCTTTCTTTCCCACATTTTTCCAGTGCGGTTATTGATCGCGTTCAAAATGTTTTCCCAACGTACGTGTTACCTGCAAAATCACAGTGAAACTGTTATGCCGAAAAGATTCCTAATAGTTATTGTATTAGAATAGCTCTCCAATTTCTTAGCCTTCGTACACGCAATGTTTAAGGAAACGCTAGAGTAAATGAAACTGTAAATAGACAGGAGCTCTTCTTAGTTTTCATACAAGTTATGATGGCTGCAGCTCCTATCTGCGTCCGGGTGACCGGAGCCAAGGGATTATCTGCGGAACCTTTGATTTATCTCTCGGGCAAGGAGCTAGATACGCCCTTTTCATCTCGGTTTGATCACACCTGTGCATTAAAACGCAGTGCTCGGTACCATCGAGGTGTAAGAGGTTCAAGGATGAGCGGGAAACTTTGTTAATAAGGAGACGGGCACCGCCCAACGTGGGGCTCGAACCCACGACCCTGAGATTAAGAGTCTCATGCTCTACCGACTGAGCTAGCCGGGCGCCGGTGGAGCTGGTGGTTAACTTGTCCCTGTTGACGGCAATTTGACAAGGTATACTTCCTGGCTTTTCATCATGTGCTGACCGGATTCGAGAGTAGCACACCCTGTTCTTTGTTGATTACTGTACCTCCAGCAGCGCAAATGTCAGTAATCATTGAAATGTACGACCTACAATCTCCTCAGCATGCCCGCGTGGACTCCTCAGTGATCATCCTTCTACGTTCTGCTGTAGTTTTCATGCAAGTGAAAACCGTGCTCCAAATAACAGCGGCACAGTTGTATCCTGCGGTAAGCATTCTTCTAATTCCATCGTTTTGCTCCAGGTAAAAGGTAGCGCATCATAGTGTTGATATTCCAAGGTTTCAGAGTCCGTATTGGATGGCTTGGATGCAGACATCGCTCAGAGCTCCCAGTATGATTTTCCCGAGTTCAGTTTTGCAGTGTTTTAGTGCTTTACTACTTCCAGTGGGCCTTTGAATGCTCTGCTAAGTAGAGACGTGACATAATTACTAATGCGACCGAGTGTGCTGGCTGTTCCTGGTTCGTAATGATTAACGCGAGAAATCAATATAAACATAACTGCTTCGATTTCGAGGTTCAGTTGAAGCTTTCAAAGAAACTATCAAAGACCTCAGAACAACCGAAGACACATTTGGTCATCTCCGTATTGGTGAAGATTAAAGAGTCCCGCAAGTGTCAAGCTTGCACAAACACACACGAGAGAGAAACTCAGGACAGAATTTAAAGAAAGGGAGATGCAGACTATTTGAAGGCACTTTGCTAACCCAATGGCATGCTTATGAATCGTGCATAGGACACATGTAGCAGAGGATGGTTTCGATCCATCGACCTCTGGGTTATGGGCCCAGCACGCTTCCGCTGCGCCACTCTGCTGACGGCCTCTCTGCGTGTGGCGCACAACTGCTCTTTTTATTTCCTACATAAGTGATGAAAGAGTTGAAAGTTTCAACGACAAACGCAGACGTCACTTTGAGCGCTTGGTGTTGTAGCACAAATCATCACATGCTGCTCTACACTGGATTATAAAAGCCGACACATTTTCCAAACATTTTAATGCTGGAGTCACACTGTAGTATTAATAACAGTGCGATACTCGAGGAGCGTAGTGGGATCGCGGTGGCTCATCAGACCGCCCCGGGACGGGGGGCCCGCGTCAGGATGGCCGAGCGGTCTAAGGCGCTGCGTTCAGGTCGCAGTCTCCCCTGGAGGCGTGGGTTCGAATCCCACTCCTGACAAAAAGCTTGCTCAGTGCCGTCTCCAGTCGGGTGCAAATGGGTGAAGCAGCCTGCCGCAGGGAACGTGCGCCGATAGGCGTAGGTGTATCCCCTGCCTCTTCCGATTTAGCTCGTGCTCCATAGGATGGAAGCGGATGCTCTGGCTTTTTGACTCGAATATAACCTGATCACAACAGAAGGCCGTGCAGCCCAGTGCTGGTTTAAGAATGCCTCGTGTCTTCAGGCCCCTATTCCTTCAGGTTACCCCTTTGGAATAGTCGTCCGAAAAAGACGGGAAAGGAAAAGCATGTAAGCTCCCACACACTGCGTTAGCATTAGCGGTTGGAATCTGATGGGAGAAAAGCAACCTGGCTCGCCGTCAAGCAATCCATCCCTGGTCTCCCACGTGACAGGCGGGGATACGCACCACTATACTAACGAGGAGCGCTTGCTTGGCGCTTGAAGACACTTCCTCTTGCGGCTACTACTGTTTCCGGTTTCGTCTTTTCTTTTCATTCCTCCCAGAGGAGCGCATGAAAACGTTTCCATCTGCGCCATCCTCACCCCTCCAATGCTATGGTCCCTGCTCCTCCTGGTGCACTGCAAACACTCATTCAGCCGGTTCTTTCAGTTTGAATACTTAGGTCTTCAAAGGCTGGAAGTAGGGCGCAAGACATGCCAATGCCAAAAGCGTGGCAGTGTGCTTCCAGCTGTGAAATGTCACTGGTGGATGTTGAAGACATTACTTCCAAGGCAGCAGGTCCAAGCGATTTAGCGTTTGTACAAGAAGCAGGAAGAGAGAAACGGCACTCCGCCTTTTTCTGGGCAGGCCGAAGCGACAGGAGAAGGGCGCCGTAGTCGGCAGGATTCGAGCCGACGCGGGGAGACCCCAATGGCTTTCTAGCCCATCGCCTTAACCGCTCGGCCACGACTACAGGGAGCGCCGCCGCCGCCGGCTTGCAATCATTTAACACGGAGGGCGAGGCGGCGGCGGTAACCTTTTTCAATGTCGCTCTCCGCTTCCCCCCAAAAAAAGCCAAATGACATGCTAGCACTCGGACACCCTTCAGAAGACTGAAGGGTGGCTTAAAGCTGGAAGGATTAGGTCTCCCCGTTCCGACGCGACAATCGAACTTCCTTAGGCAGAGAGAAAGCAACATCGAGGAGCGTCAACAAGACTTTAGAAGCTGCGACACACGCCACTTTCAGTCGCAGACACAGCAGTTTTAAAGGCAGGAATCGCCTTTGCGAACGCCATGAGAAACAGAACGCAAGCTCAGGTCCTGCGGTTTAACAAACAGCCTCGGCTTTCAAGCGACATTTCTTTTCTGGAGCGAATTCACTTTCAACTTCAAGAAATTCACACAACTTGCGAAATACGAAATACAAATCTGGCTCATCGCTGCACAAGAAATACCGCCGGCTGGCAAGAAAATGACAACGGTGTTTTTCCTTAACGAAAAACTTCCCATGGAGAAAAACAACGGCTGTGCGTCTCTGTCGGCTTGATTCAGTTTAATGCAAGTATTCATTCTCCTCCTGGAAAATACAGCTTGCGAAAGATGAAATACAATTCTTGGCTTTTCTGGGTGAGTGCAGAAGAAATCCTGCCGGCTGGCAGAAGAATTCCAGCCTTTTTTACTCTTTAACCACAAACTTGCGAATGATACAAAGCAAGCGGGGTGCGTTTCTGTGCAGCTGTTAACTGAACAGCTGCTGCTTCAAGCCCACCCAGGGCTCATTCCGATTTCAACATCATGCCCCCTGAAGGTAGACTGGATTTCTTTGCGAAGCATTCACCTTTTGGACGTTTCAGGAAAGGTGCGTGTCGATGCCAGACTTGAAAAGCTTTCCATACAAAGAAACAACATAGTGCTTTTGATTGATGGGAAACGGCAAGAGCGGTTTGAGCAGCTCCGGCCTCTCAACCGCTTTACAATGTGATCGGCACCTCGGTAGCCAGTTTAGAAGGCTGAAAAGGATGCTGGAAGCACAGCGACGTTCTAAAACCAGCGCTTGAAAAGCATCTGCATACATAAAATGTCCATTTCCCCAAAGCTGAATCTGCATCTTCAGAAGATTGTCAGCTATACGTTTTCGTTCTTTGTTTCCTTTTTTTACGACAAGCTTTCGAGAAATGAACTGTCTATTGTGATGAAGGCTGCGTTAGAAATTGTGCATCTAGCTTAGTTCAATGAAATCGGGAGGTGCACCTGTCTCAAGCGGATGGCTCTTTGCAGGCACACTACGGAAACCTGCGGGCGCAAGTTGGGAGAAGTGACTCTTGCAGAGTGTTGAGCTTCGAGAAGAGGGCTCCGCTCAGGAAGATATTTCCACATGTTGAAGAGTCGCTTTTCGCCCTTTCTTTCCCACATTTTTCCAGTGCGGTTATTGATCGCGTTCAAAATGTTTTCCCAACGTACGTGTTACCTGCAAAATCACAGTGAAACTGTTATGCCGAAAAGATTCCTAATAGTTATTGTATTAGAATAGCTCTCCAATTTCTTAGCCTTCGTACACGCAATGTTTAAGGAAACGCTAGAGTAAATGAAACTGTAAATAGACAGGAGCTCTTCTTAGTTTTCATACAAGTTATGATGGCTGCAGCTCCTATCTGCGTCCGGGTGACCGGAGCCAAGGGATTATCTGCGGAACCTTTGATTTATCTCTCGGGCAAGGAGCTAGATACGCCCTTTTCATCTCGGTTTGATCACACCTGTGCATTAAAACGCAGTGCTCGGTACCATCGAGGTGTAAGAGGTTCAAGGATGAGCGGGAAACTTTGTTAATAAGGAGACGGGCACCGCCCAACGTGGGGCTCGAACCCACGACCCTGAGATTAAGAGTCTCATGCTCTACCGACTGAGCTAGCCGGGCGCCGGTGGAGCTGGTGGTTAACTTGTCCCTGTTGACGGCAATTTGACAAGGTATACTTCCTGGCTTTTCATCATGTGCTGACCGGATTCGAGAGTAGCACACCCTGTTCTTTGTTGATTACTGTACCTCCAGCAGCGCAAATGTCAGTAATCATTGAAATGTACGACCTACAATCTCCTCAGCATGCCCGCGTGGACTCCTCAGTGATCATCCTTCTACGTTCTGCTGTAGTTTTCATGCAAGTGAAAACCGTGCTCCAAATAACAGCGGCACAGTTGTATCCTGCGGTAAGCATTCTTCTAATTCCATCGTTTTGCTCCAGGTAAAAGGTAGCGCATCATAGTGTTGATATTCCAAGGTTTCAGAGTCCGTATTGGATGGCTTGGATGCAGACATCGCTCAGAGCTCCCAGTATGATTTTCCCGAGTTCAGTTTTGCAGTGTTTTAGTGCTTTACTACTTCCAGTGGGCCTTTGAATGCTCTGCTAAGTAGAGACGTGACATAATTACTAATGCGACCGAGTGTGCTGGCTGTTCCTGGTTCGTAATGATTAACGCGAGAAATCAATATAAACATAACTGCTTCGATTTCGAGGTTCAGTTGAAGCTTTCAAAGAAACTATCAAAGACCTCAGAACAACCGAAGACACATTTGGTCATCTCCGTATTGGTGAAGATTAAAGAGTCCCGCAAGTGTCAAGCTTGCACAAACACACACGAGAGAGAAACTCAGGACAGAATTTAAAGAAAGGGAGATGCAGACTATTTGAAGGCACTTTGCTAACCCAATGGCATGCTTATGAATCGTGCATAGGACACATGTAGCAGAGGATGGTTTCGATCCATCGACCTCTGGGTTATGGGCCCAGCACGCTTCCGCTGCGCCACTCTGCTGACGGCCTCTCTGCGTGTGGCGCACAACTGCTCTTTTTATTTCCTACATAAGTGATGAAAGAGTTGAAAGTTTCAACGACAAACGCAGACGTCACTTTGAGCGCTTGGTGTTGTAGCACAAATCATCACATGCTGCTCTACACTGGATTATAAAAGCCGACACATTTTCCAAACATTTTAATGCTGGAGTCACACTGTAGTATTAATAACAGTGCGATACTCGAGGAGCGTAGTGGGATCGCGGTGGCTCATCAGACCGCCCCGGGACGGGGGGCCCGCGTCAGGATGGCCGAGCGGTCTAAGGCGCTGCGTTCAGGTCGCAGTCTCCCCTGGAGGCGTGGGTTCGAATCCCACTCCTGACAAAAAGCTTGCTCAGTGCCGTCTCCAGTCGGGTGCAAATGGGTGAAGCAGCCTGCCGCAGGGAACGTGCGCCGATAGGCGTAGGTGTATCCCCTGCCTCTTCCGATTTAGCTCGTGCTCCATAGGATGGAAGCGGATGCTCTGGCTTTTTGACTCGAATATAACCTGATCACAACAGAAGGCCGTGCAGCCCAGTGCTGGTTTAAGAATGCCTCGTGTCTTCAGGCCCCTATTCCTTCAGGTTACCCCTTTGGAATAGTCGTCCGAAAAAGACGGGAAAGGAAAAGCATGTAAGCTCCCACACACTGCGTTAGCATTAGCGGTTGGAATCTGATGGGAGAAAAGCAACCTGGCTCGCCGTCAAGCAATCCATCCCTGGTCTCCCACGTGACAGGCGGGGATACGCACCACTATACTAACGAGGAGCGCTTGCTTGGCGCTTGAAGACACTTCCTCTTGCGGCTACTACTGTTTCCGGTTTCGTCTTTTCTTTTCATTCCTCCCAGAGGAGCGCATGAAAACGTTTCCATCTGCGCCATCCTCACCCCTCCAATGCTATGGTCCCTGCTCCTCCTGGTGCACTGCAAACACTCATTCAGCCGGTTCTTTCAGTTTGAATACTTAGGTCTTCAAAGGCTGGAAGTAGGGCGCAAGACATGCCAATGCCAAAAGCGTGGCAGTGTGCTTCCAGCTGTGAAATGTCACTGGTGGATGTTGAAGACATTACTTCCAAGGCAGCAGGTCCAAGCGATTTAGCGTTTGTACAAGAAGCAGGAAGAGAGAAACGGCACTCCGCCTTTTTCTGGGCAGGCCGAAGCGACAGGAGAAGGGCGCCGTAGTCGGCAGGATTCGAGCCGACGCGGGGAGACCCCAATGGCTTTCTAGCCCATCGCCTTAACCGCTCGGCCACGACTACAGGGAGCGCCGCCGCCGCCGGCTTGCAATCATTTAACACGGAGGGCGAGGCGGCGGCGGTAACCTTTTTCAATGTCGCTCTCCGCTTCCCCCCAAAAAAAGCCAAATGACATGCTAGCACTCGGACACCCTTCAGAAGACTGAAGGGTGGCTTAAAGCTGGAAGGATTAGGTCTCCCCGTTCCGACGCGACAATCGAACTTCCTTAGGCAGAGAGAAAGCAACATCGAGGAGCGTCAACAAGACTTTAGAAGCTGCGACACACGCCACTTTCAGTCGCAGACACAGCAGTTTTAAAGGCAGGAATCGCCTTTGCGAACGCCATGAGAAACAGAACGCAAGCTCAGGTCCTGCGGTTTAACAAACAGCCTCGGCTTTCAAGCGACATTTCTTTTCTGGAGCGAATTCACTTTCAACTTCAAGAAATTCACACAACTTGCGAAATACGAAATACAAATCTGGCTCATCGCTGCACAAGAAATACCGCCGGCTGGCAAGAAAATGACAACGGTGTTTTTCCTTAACGAAAAACTTCCCATGGAGAAAAACAACGGCTGTGCGTCTCTGTCGGCTTGATTCAGTTTAATGCAAGTATTCATTCTCCTCCTGGAAAATACAGCTTGCGAAAGATGAAATACAATTCTTGGCTTTTCTGGGTGAGTGCAGAAGAAATCCTGCCGGCTGGCAGAAGAATTCCAGCCTTTTTTACTCTTTAACCACAAACTTGCGAATGATACAAAGCAAGCGGGGTGCGTTTCTGTGCAGCTGTTAACTGAACAGCTGCTGCTTCAAGCCCACCCAGGGCTCATTCCGATTTCAACATCATGCCCCCTGAAGGTAGACTGGATTTCTTTGCGAAGCATTCACCTTTTGGACGTTTCAGGAAAGGTGCGTGTCGATGCCAGACTTGAAAAGCTTTCCATACAAAGAAACAACATAGTGCTTTTGATTGATGGGAAACGGCAAGAGCGGTTTGAGCAGCTCCGGCCTCTCAACCGCTTTACAATGTGATCGGCACCTCGGTAGCCAGTTTAGAAGGCTGAAAAGGATGCTGGAAGCACAGCGACGTTCTAAAACCAGCGCTTGAAAAGCATCTGCATACATAAAATGTCCATTTCCCCAAAGCTGAATCTGCATCTTCAGAAGATTGTCAGCTATACGTTTTCGTTCTTTGTTTCCTTTTTTTACGACAAGCTTTCGAGAAATGAACTGTCTATTGTGATGAAGGCTGCGTTAGAAATTGTGCATCTAGCTTAGTTCAATGAAATCGGGAGGTGCACCTGTCTCAAGCGGATGGCTCTTTGCAGGCACACTACGGAAACCTGCGGGCGCAAGTTGGGAGAAGTGACTCTTGCAGAGTGTTGAGCTTCGAGAAGAGGGCTCCGCTCAGGAAGATATTTCCACATGTTGAAGAGTCGCTTTTCGCCCTTTCTTTCCCACATTTTTCCAGTGCGGTTATTGATCGCGTTCAAAATGTTTTCCCAACGTACGTGTTACCTGCAAAATCACAGTGAAACTGTTATGCCGAAAAGATTCCTAATAGTTATTGTATTAGAATAGCTCTCCAATTTCTTAGCCTTCGTACACGCAATGTTTAAGGAAACGCTAGAGTAAATGAAACTGTAAATAGACAGGAGCTCTTCTTAGTTTTCATACAAGTTATGATGGCTGCAGCTCCTATCTGCGTCCGGGTGACCGGAGCCAAGGGATTATCTGCGGAACCTTTGATTTATCTCTCGGGCAAGGAGCTAGATACGCCCTTTTCATCTCGGTTTGATCACACCTGTGCATTAAAACGCAGTGCTCGGTACCATCGAGGTGTAAGAGGTTCAAGGATGAGCGGGAAACTTTGTTAATAAGGAGACGGGCACCGCCCAACGTGGGGCTCGAACCCACGACCCTGAGATTAAGAGTCTCATGCTCTACCGACTGAGCTAGCCGGGCGCCGGTGGAGCTGGTGGTTAACTTGTCCCTGTTGACGGCAATTTGACAAGGTATACTTCCTGGCTTTTCATCATGTGCTGACCGGATTCGAGAGTAGCACACCCTGTTCTTTGTTGATTACTGTACCTCCAGCAGCGCAAATGTCAGTAATCATTGAAATGTACGACCTACAATCTCCTCAGCATGCCCGCGTGGACTCCTCAGTGATCATCCTTCTACGTTCTGCTGTAGTTTTCATGCAAGTGAAAACCGTGCTCCAAATAACAGCGGCACAGTTGTATCCTGCGGTAAGCATTCTTCTAATTCCATCGTTTTGCTCCAGGTAAAAGGTAGCGCATCATAGTGTTGATATTCCAAGGTTTCAGAGTCCGTATTGGATGGCTTGGATGCAGACATCGCTCAGAGCTCCCAGTATGATTTTCCCGAGTTCAGTTTTGCAGTGTTTTAGTGCTTTACTACTTCCAGTGGGCCTTTGAATGCTCTGCTAAGTAGAGACGTGACATAATTACTAATGCGACCGAGTGTGCTGGCTGTTCCTGGTTCGTAATGATTAACGCGAGAAATCAATATAAACATAACTGCTTCGATTTCGAGGTTCAGTTGAAGCTTTCAAAGAAACTATCAAAGACCTCAGAACAACCGAAGACACATTTGGTCATCTCCGTATTGGTGAAGATTAAAGAGTCCCGCAAGTGTCAAGCTTGCACAAACACACACGAGAGAGAAACTCAGGACAGAATTTAAAGAAAGGGAGATGCAGACTATTTGAAGGCACTTTGCTAACCCAATGGCATGCTTATGAATCGTGCATAGGACACATGTAGCAGAGGATGGTTTCGATCCATCGACCTCTGGGTTATGGGCCCAGCACGCTTCCGCTGCGCCACTCTGCTGACGGCCTCTCTGCGTGTGGCGCACAACTGCTCTTTTTATTTCCTACATAAGTGATGAAAGAGTTGAAAGTTTCAACGACAAACGCAGACGTCACTTTGAGCGCTTGGTGTTGTAGCACAAATCATCACATGCTGCTCTACACTGGATTATAAAAGCCGACACATTTTCCAAACATTTTAATGCTGGAGTCACACTGTAGTATTAATAACAGTGCGATACTCGAGGAGCGTAGTGGGATCGCGGTGGCTCATCAGACCGCCCCGGGACGGGGGGCCCGCGTCAGGATGGCCGAGCGGTCTAAGGCGCTGCGTTCAGGTCGCAGTCTCCCCTGGAGGCGTGGGTTCGAATCCCACTCCTGACAAAAAGCTTGCTCAGTGCCGTCTCCAGTCGGGTGCAAATGGGTGAAGCAGCCTGCCGCAGGGAACGTGCGCCGATAGGCGTAGGTGTATCCCCTGCCTCTTCCGATTTAGCTCGTGCTCCATAGGATGGAAGCGGATGCTCTGGCTTTTTGACTCGAATATAACCTGATCACAACAGAAGGCCGTGCAGCCCAGTGCTGGTTTAAGAATGCCTCGTGTCTTCAGGCCCCTATTCCTTCAGGTTACCCCTTTGGAATAGTCGTCCGAAAAAGACGGGAAAGGAAAAGCATGTAAGCTCCCACACACTGCGTTAGCATTAGCGGTTGGAATCTGATGGGAGAAAAGCAACCTGGCTCGCCGTCAAGCAATCCATCCCTGGTCTCCCACGTGACAGGCGGGGATACGCACCACTATACTAACGAGGAGCGCTTGCTTGGCGCTTGAAGACACTTCCTCTTGCGGCTACTACTGTTTCCGGTTTCGTCTTTTCTTTTCATTCCTCCCAGAGGAGCGCATGAAAACGTTTCCATCTGCGCCATCCTCACCCCTCCAATGCTATGGTCCCTGCTCCTCCTGGTGCACTGCAAACACTCATTCAGCCGGTTCTTTCAGTTTGAATACTTAGGTCTTCAAAGGCTGGAAGTAGGGCGCAAGACATGCCAATGCCAAAAGCGTGGCAGTGTGCTTCCAGCTGTGAAATGTCACTGGTGGATGTTGAAGACATTACTTCCAAGGCAGCAGGTCCAAGCGATTTAGCGTTTGTACAAGAAGCAGGAAGAGAGAAACGGCACTCCGCCTTTTTCTGGGCAGGCCGAAGCGACAGGAGAAGGGCGCCGTAGTCGGCAGGATTCGAGCCGACGCGGGGAGACCCCAATGGCTTTCTAGCCCATCGCCTTAACCGCTCGGCCACGACTACAGGGAGCGCCGCCGCCGCCGGCTTGCAATCATTTAACACGGAGGGCGAGGCGGCGGCGGTAACCTTTTTCAATGTCGCTCTCCGCTTCCCCCCAAAAAAAGCCAAATGACATGCTAGCACTCGGACACCCTTCAGAAGACTGAAGGGTGGCTTAAAGCTGGAAGGATTAGGTCTCCCCGTTCCGACGCGACAATCGAACTTCCTTAGGCAGAGAGAAAGCAACATCGAGGAGCGTCAACAAGACTTTAGAAGCTGCGACACACGCCACTTTCAGTCGCAGACACAGCAGTTTTAAAGGCAGGAATCGCCTTTGCGAACGCCATGAGAAACAGAACGCAAGCTCAGGTCCTGCGGTTTAACAAACAGCCTCGGCTTTCAAGCGACATTTCTTTTCTGGAGCGAATTCACTTTCAACTTCAAGAAATTCACACAACTTGCGAAATACGAAATACAAATCTGGCTCATCGCTGCACAAGAAATACCGCCGGCTGGCAAGAAAATGACAACGGTGTTTTTCCTTAACGAAAAACTTCCCATGGAGAAAAACAACGGCTGTGCGTCTCTGTCGGCTTGATTCAGTTTAATGCAAGTATTCATTCTCCTCCTGGAAAATACAGCTTGCGAAAGATGAAATACAATTCTTGGCTTTTCTGGGTGAGTGCAGAAGAAATCCTGCCGGCTGGCAGAAGAATTCCAGCCTTTTTTACTCTTTAACCACAAACTTGCGAATGATACAAAGCAAGCGGGGTGCGTTTCTGTGCAGCTGTTAACTGAACAGCTGCTGCTTCAAGCCCACCCAGGGCTCATTCCGATTTCAACATCATGCCCCCTGAAGGTAGACTGGATTTCTTTGCGAAGCATTCACCTTTTGGACGTTTCAGGAAAGGTGCGTGTCGATGCCAGACTTGAAAAGCTTTCCATACAAAGAAACAACATAGTGCTTTTGATTGATGGGAAACGGCAAGAGCGGTTTGAGCAGCTCCGGCCTCTCAACCGCTTTACAATGTGATCGGCACCTCGGTAGCCAGTTTAGAAGGCTGAAAAGGATGCTGGAAGCACAGCGACGTTCTAAAACCAGCGCTTGAAAAGCATCTGCATACATAAAATGTCCATTTCCCCAAAGCTGAATCTGCATCTTCAGAAGATTGTCAGCTATACGTTTTCGTTCTTTGTTTCCTTTTTTTACGACAAGCTTTCGAGAAATGAACTGTCTATTGTGATGAAGGCTGCGTTAGAAATTGTGCATCTAGCTTAGTTCAATGAAATCGGGAGGTGCACCTGTCTCAAGCGGATGGCTCTTTGCAGGCACACTACGGAAACCTGCGGGCGCAAGTTGGGAGAAGTGACTCTTGCAGAGTGTTGAGCTTCGAGAAGAGGGCTCCGCTCAGGAAGATATTTCCACATGTTGAAGAGTCGCTTTTCGCCCTTTCTTTCCCACATTTTTCCAGTGCGGTTATTGATCGCGTTCAAAATGTTTTCCCAACGTACGTGTTACCTGCAAAATCACAGTGAAACTGTTATGCCGAAAAGATTCCTAATAGTTATTGTATTAGAATAGCTCTCCAATTTCTTAGCCTTCGTACACGCAATGTTTAAGGAAACGCTAGAGTAAATGAAACTGTAAATAGACAGGAGCTCTTCTTAGTTTTCATACAAGTTATGATGGCTGCAGCTCCTATCTGCGTCCGGGTGACCGGAGCCAAGGGATTATCTGCGGAACCTTTGATTTATCTCTCGGGCAAGGAGCTAGATACGCCCTTTTCATCTCGGTTTGATCACACCTGTGCATTAAAACGCAGTGCTCGGTACCATCGAGGTGTAAGAGGTTCAAGGATGAGCGGGAAACTTTGTTAATAAGGAGACGGGCACCGCCCAACGTGGGGCTCGAACCCACGACCCTGAGATTAAGAGTCTCATGCTCTACCGACTGAGCTAGCCGAGCGCCGGTGGAGCTGGTGGTTAACTTGTCCCTGTTGACGGCAATTTGACAAGGTATACTTCCTGGCTTTTCATCATGTGCTGACCGGATTCGAGAGTAGCACACCCTGTTCTTTGTTGATTACTGTACCTCCAGCAGCGCAAATGTCAGTAATCATTGAAATGTACGACCTACAATCTCCTCAGCATGCCCGCGTGGACTCCTCAGTGATCATCCTTCTACGTTCTGCTGTAGTTTTCATGCAAGTGAAAACCGTGCTCCAAATAACAGCGGCACAGTTGTATCCTGCGGTAAGCATTCTTCTAATTCCATCGTTTTGCTCCAGGTAAAAGGTAGCGCATCATAGTGTTGATATTCCAAGGTTTCAGAGTCCGTATTGGATGGCTTGGATGCAGACATCGCTCAGAGCTCCCAGTATGATTTTCCCGAGTTCAGTTTTGCAGTGTTTTAGTGCTTTACTACTTCCAGTGGGCCTTTGAATGCTCTGCTAAGTAGAGACGTGACATAATTACTAATGCGACCGAGTGTGCTGGCTGTTCCTGGTTCGTAATGATTAACGCGAGAAATCAATATAAACATAACTGCTTCGATTTCGAGGTTCAGTTGAAGCTTTCAAAGAAACTATCAAAGACCTCAGAACAACCGAAGACACATTTGGTCATCTCCGTATTGGTGAAGATTAAAGAGTCCCGCAAGTGTCAAGCTTGCACAAACACACACGAGAGAGAAACTCAGGACAGAATTTAAAGAAAGGGAGATGCAGACTATTTGAAGGCACTTTGCTAACCCAATGGCATGCTTATGAATCGTGCATAGGACACATGTAGCAGAGGATGGTTTCGATCCATCGACCTCTGGGTTATGGGCCCAGCACGCTTCCGCTGCGCCACTCTGCTGACGGCCTCTCTGCGTGTGGCGCACAACTGCTCTTTTTATTTCCTACATAAGTGATGAAAGAGTTGAAAGTTTCAACGACAAACGCAGACGTCACTTTGAGCGCTTGGTGTTGTAGCACAAATCATCACATGCTGCTCTACACTGGATTATAAAAGCCGACACATTTTCCAAACATTTTAATGCTGGAGTCACACTGTAGTATTAATAACAGTGCGATACTCGAGGAGCGTAGTGGGATCGCGGTGGCTCATCAGACCGCCCCGGGACGGGGGGCCCGCGTCAGGATGGCCGAGCGGTCTAAGGCGCTGCGTTCAGGTCGCAGTCTCCCCTGGAGGCGTGGGTTCGAATCCCACTCCTGACAAAAAGCTTGCTCAGTGCCGTCTCCAGTCGGGTGCAAATGGGTGAAGCAGCCTGCCGCAGGGAACGTGCGCCGATAGGCGTAGGTGTATCCCCTGCCTCTTCCGATTTAGCTCGTGCTCCATAGGATGGAAGCGGATGCTCTGGCTTTTTGACTCGAATATAACCTGATCACAACAGAAGGCCGTGCAGCCCAGTGCTGGTTTAAGAATGCCTCGTGTCTTCAGGCCCCTATTCCTTCAGGTTACCCCTTTGGAATAGTCGTCCGAAAAAGACGGGAAAGGAAAAGCATGTAAGCTCCCACACACTGCGTTAGCATTAGCGGTTGGAATCTGATGGGAGAAAAGCAACCTGGCTCGCCGTCAAGCAATCCATCCCTGGTCTCCCACGTGACAGGCGGGGATACGCACCACTATACTAACGAGGAGCGCTTGCTTGGCGCTTGAAGACACTTCCTCTTGCGGCTACTACTGTTTCCGGTTTCGTCTTTTCTTTTCATTCCTCCCAGAGGAGCGCATGAAAACGTTTCCATCTGCGCCATCCTCACCCCTCCAATGCTATGGTCCCTGCTCCTCCTGGTGCACTGCAAACACTCATTCAGCCGGTTCTTTCAGTTTGAATACTTAGGTCTTCAAAGGCTGGAAGTAGGGCGCAAGACATGCCAATGCCAAAAGCGTGGCAGTGTGCTTCCAGCTGTGAAATGTCACTGGTGGATGTTGAAGACATTACTTCCAAGGCAGCAGGTCCAAGCGATTTAGCGTTTGTACAAGAAGCAGGAAGAGAGAAACGGCACTCCGCCTTTTTCTGGGCAGGCCGAAGCGACAGGAGAAGGGCGCCGTAGTCGGCAGGATTCGAGCCGACGCGGGGAGACCCCAATGGCTTTCTAGCCCATCGCCTTAACCGCTCGGCCACGACTACAGGGAGCGCCGCCGCCGCCGGCTTGCAATCATTTAACACGGAGGGCGAGGCGGCGGCGGTAACCTTTTTCAATGTCGCTCTCCGCTTCCCCCCAAAAAAAGCCAAATGACATGCTAGCACTCGGACACCCTTCAGAAGACTGAAGGGTGGCTTAAAGCTGGAAGGATTAGGTCTCCCCGTTCCGACGCGACAATCGAACTTCCTTAGGCAGAGAGAAAGCAACATCGAGGAGCGTCAACAAGACTTTAGAAGCTGCGACACACGCCACTTTCAGTCGCAGACACAGCAGTTTTAAAGGCAGGAATCGCCTTTGCGAACGCCATGAGAAACAGAACGCAAGCTCAGGTCCTGCGGTTTAACAAACAGCCTCGGCTTTCAAGCGACATTTCTTTTCTGGAGCGAATTCACTTTCAACTTCAAGAAATTCACACAACTTGCGAAATACGAAATACAAATCTGGCTCATCGCTGCACAAGAAATACCGCCGGCTGGCAAGAAAATGACAACGGTGTTTTTCCTTAACGAAAAACTTCCCATGGAGAAAAACAACGGCTGTGCGTCTCTGTCGGCTTGATTCAGTTTAATGCAAGTATTCATTCTCCTCCTGGAAAATACAGCTTGCGAAAGATGAAATACAATTCTTGGCTTTTCTGGGTGAGTGCAGAAGAAATCCTGCCGGCTGGCAGAAGAATTCCAGCCTTTTTTACTCTTTAACCACAAACTTGCGAATGATACAAAGCAAGCGGGGTGCGTTTCTGTGCAGCTGTTAACTGAACAGCTGCTGCTTCAAGCCCACCCAGGGCTCATTCCGATTTCAACATCATGCCCCCTGAAGGTAGACTGGATTTCTTTGCGAAGCATTCACCTTTTGGACGTTTCAGGAAAGGTGCGTGTCGATGCCAGACTTGAAAAGCTTTCCATACAAAGAAACAACATAGTGCTTTTGATTGATGGGAAACGGCAAGAGCGGTTTGAGCAGCTCCGGCCTCTCAACCGCTTTACAATGTGATCGGCACCTCGGTAGCCAGTTTAGAAGGCTGAAAAGGATGCTGGAAGCACAGCGACGTTCTAAAACCAGCGCTTGAAAAGCATCTGCATACATAAAATGTCCATTTCCCCAAAGCTGAATCTGCATCTTCAGAAGATTGTCAGCTATACGTTTTCGTTCTTTGTTTCCTTTTTTTACGACAAGCTTTCGAGAAATGAACTGTCTATTGTGATGAAGGCTGCGTTAGAAATTGTGCATCTAGCTTAGTTCAATGAAATCGGGAGGTGCACCTGTCTCAAGCGGATGGCTCTTTGCAGGCACACTACGGAAACCTGCGGGCGCAAGTTGGGAGAAGTGACTCTTGCAGAGTGTTGAGCTTCGAGAAGAGGGCTCCGCTCAGGAAGATATTTCCACATGTTGAAGAGTCGCTTTTCGCCCTTTCTTTCCCACATTTTTCCAGTGCGGTTATTGATCGCGTTCAAAATGTTTTCCCAACGTACGTGTTACCTGCAAAATCACAGTGAAACTGTTATGCCGAAAAGATTCCTAATAGTTATTGTATTAGAATAGCTCTCCAATTTCTTAGCCTTCGTACACGCAATGTTTAAGGAAACGCTAGAGTAAATGAAACTGTAAATAGACAGGAGCTCTTCTTAGTTTTCATACAAGTTATGATGGCTGCAGCTCCTATCTGCGTCCGGGTGACCGGAGCCAAGGGATTATCTGCGGAACCTTTGATTTATCTCTCGGGCAAGGAGCTAGATACGCCCTTTTCATCTCGGTTTGATCACACCTGTGCATTAAAACGCAGTGCTCGGTACCATCGAGGTGTAAGAGGTTCAAGGATGAGCGGGAAACTTTGTTAATAAGGAGACGGGCACCGCCCAACGTGGGGCTCGAACCCACGACCCTGAGATTAAGAGTCTCATGCTCTACTGACTGAGCTAGCCGGGCGCCGGTGGAGCTGGTGGTTAACTTGTCCCTGTTGACGGCAATTTGACAAGGTATACTTCCTGGCTTTTCATCATGTGCTGACCGGATTCGAGAGTAGCACACCCTGTTCTTTGTTGATTACTGTACCTCCAGCAGCGCAAATGTCAGTAATCATTGAAATGTACGACCTACAATCTCCTCAGCATGCCCGCGTGGACTCCTCAGTGATCATCCTTCTACGTTCTGCTGTAGTTTTCATGCAAGTGAAAACCGTGCTCCAAATAACAGCGGCACAGTTGTATCCTGCGGTAAGCATTCTTCTAATTCCATCGTTTTGCTCCAGGTAAAAGGTAGCGCATCATAGTGTTGATATTCCAAGGTTTCAGAGTCCGTATTGGATGGCTTGGATGCAGACATCGCTCAGAGCTCCCAGTATGATTTTCCCGAGTTCAGTTTTGCAGTGTTTTAGTGCTTTACTACTTCCAGTGGGCCTTTGAATGCTCTGCTAAGTAGAGACGTGACATAATTACTAATGCGACCGAGTGTGCTGGCTGTTCCTGGTTCGTAATGATTAACGCGAGAAATCAATATAAACATAACTGCTTCGATTTCGAGGTTCAGTTGAAGCTTTCAAAGAAACTATCAAAGACCTCAGAACAACCGAAGACACATTTGGTCATCTCCGTATTGGTGAAGATTAAAGAGTCCCGCAAGTGTCAAGCTTGCACAAACACACACGAGAGAGAAACTCAGGACAGAATTTAAAGAAAGGGAGATGCAGACTATTTGAAGGCACTTTGCTAACCCAATGGCATGCTTATGAATCGTGCATAGGACACATGTAGCAGAGGATGGTTTCGATCCATCGACCTCTGGGTTATGGGCCCAGCACGCTTCCGCTGCGCCACTCTGCTGACGGCCTCTCTGCGTGTGGCGCACAACTGCTCTTTTTATTTCCTACATAAGTGATGAAAGAGTTGAAAGTTTCAACGACAAACGCAGACGTCACTTTGAGCGCTTGGTGTTGTAGCACAAATCATCACATGCTGCTCTACACTGGATTATAAAAGCCGACACATTTTCCAAACATTTTAATGCTGGAGTCACACTGTAGTATTAATAACAGTGCGATACTCGAGGAGCGTAGTGGGATCGCGGTGGCTCATCAGACCGCCCCGGGACGGGGGGCCCGCGTCAGGATGGCCGAGCGGTCTAAGGCGCTGCGTTCAGGTCGCAGTCTCCCCTGGAGGCGTGGGTTCGAATCCCACTCCTGACAAAAAGCTTGCTCAGTGCCGTCTCCAGTCGGGTGCAAATGGGTGAAGCAGCCTGCCGCAGGGAACGTGCGCCGATAGGCGTAGGTGTATCCCCTGCCTCTTCCGATTTAGCTCGTGCTCCATAGGATGGAAGCGGATGCTCTGGCTTTTTGACTCGAATATAACCTGATCACAACAGAAGGCCGTGCAGCCCAGTGCTGGTTTAAGAATGCCTCGTGTCTTCAGGCCCCTATTCCTTCAGGTTACCCCTTTGGAATAGTCGTCCGAAAAAGACGGGAAAGGAAAAGCATGTAAGCTCCCACACACTGCGTTAGCATTAGCGGTTGGAATCTGATGGGAGAAAAGCAACCTGGCTCGCCGTCAAGCAATCCATCCCTGGTCTCCCACGTGACAGGCGGGGATACGCACCACTATACTAACGAGGAGCGCTTGCTTGGCGCTTGAAGACACTTCCTCTTGCGGCTACTACTGTTTCCGGTTTCGTCTTTTCTTTTCATTCCTCCCAGAGGAGCGCATGAAAACGTTTCCATCTGCGCCATCCTCACCCCTCCAATGCTATGGTCCCTGCTCCTCCTGGTGCACTGCAAACACTCATTCAGCCGGTTCTTTCAGTTTGAATACTTAGGTCTTCAAAGGCTGGAAGTAGGGCGCAAGACATGCCAATGCCAAAAGCGTGGCAGTGTGCTTCCAGCTGTGAAATGTCACTGGTGGATGTTGAAGACATTACTTCCAAGGCAGCAGGTCCAAGCGATTTAGCGTTTGTACAAGAAGCAGGAAGAGAGAAACGGCACTCCGCCTTTTTCTGGGCAGGCCGAAGCGACAGGAGAAGGGCGCCGTAGTCGGCAGGATTCGAGCCGACGCGGGGAGACCCCAATGGCTTTCTAGCCCATCGCCTTAACCGCTCGGCCACGACTACAGGGAGCGCCGCCGCCGCCGGCTTGCAATCATTTAACACGGAGGGCGAGGCGGCGGCGGTAACCTTTTTCAATGTCGCTCTCCGCTTCCCCCCAAAAAAAGCCAAATGACATGCTAGCACTCGGACACCCTTCAGAAGACTGAAGGGTGGCTTAAAGCTGGAAGGATTAGGTCTCCCCGTTCCGACGCGACAATCGAACTTCCTTAGGCAGAGAGAAAGCAACATCGAGGAGCGTCAACAAGACTTTAGAAGCTGCGACACACGCCACTTTCAGTCGCAGACACAGCAGTTTTAAAGGCAGGAATCGCCTTTGCGAACGCCATGAGAAACAGAACGCAAGCTCAGGTCCTGCGGTTTAACAAACAGCCACGGCTTTCAAGCGACATTTCTTTTCTGGAGCGAATTCACTTTCAACTTCAAGAAATTCACACAACTTGCGAAATACGAAATACAAATCTGGCTCATCGCTGCACAAGAAATACCGCCGGCTGGCAAGAAAATGACAACGGTGTTTTTCCTTAACGAAAAACTTCCCATGGAGAAAAACAACGGCTGTGCGTCTCTGTCGGCTTGATTCAGTTTAATGCAAGTATTCATTCTCCTCCTGGAAAATACAGCTTGCGAAAGATGAAATACAATTCTTGGCTTTTCTGGGTGAGTGCAGAAGAAATCCTGCCGGCTGGCAGAAGAATTCCAGCCTTTTTTACTCTTTAACCACAAACTTGCGAATGATACAAAGCAAGCGGGGTGCGTTTCTGTGCAGCTGTTAACTGAACAGCTGCTGCTTCAAGCCCACCCAGGGCTCATTCCGATTTCAACATCATGCCCCCTGAAGGTAGACTGGATTTCTTTGCGAAGCATTCACCTTTTGGACGTTTCAGGAAAGGTGCGTGTCGATGCCAGACTTGAAAAGCTTTCCATACAAAGAAACAACATAGTGCTTTTGATTGATGGGAAACGGCAAGAGCGGTTTGAGCAGCTCCGGCCTCTCAACCGCTTTACAATGTGATCGGCACCTCGGTAGCCAGTTTAGAAGGCTGAAAAGGATGCTGGAAGCACAGCGACGTTCTAAAACCAGCGCTTGAAAAGCATCTGCATACATAAAATGTCCATTTCCCCAAAGCTGAATCTGCATCTTCAGAAGATTGTCAGCTATACGTTTTCGTTCTTTGTTTCCTTTTTTTACGACAAGCTTTCGAGAAATGAACTGTCTATTGTGATGAAGGCTGCGTTAGAAATTGTGCATCTAGCTTAGTTCAATGAAATCGGGAGGTGCACCTGTCTCAAGCGGATGGCTCTTTGCAGGCACACTACGGAAACCTGCGGGCGCAAGTTGGGAGAAGTGACTCTTGCAGAGTGTTGAGCTTCGAGAAGAGGGCTCCGCTCAGGAAGATATTTCCACATGTTGAAGAGTCGCTTTTCGCCCTTTCTTTCCCACATTTTTCCAGTGCGGTTATTGATCGCGTTCAAAATGTTTTCCCAACGTACGTGTTACCTGCAAAATCACAGTGAAACTGTTATGCCGAAAAGATTCCTAATAGTTATTGTATTAGAATAGCTCTCCAATTTCTTAGCCTTCGTACACGCAATGTTTAAGGAAACGCTAGAGTAAATGAAACTGTAAATAGACAGGAGCTCTTCTTAGTTTTCATACAAGTTATGATGGCTGCAGCTCCTATCTGCGTCCGGGTGACCGGAGCCAAGGGATTATCTGCGGAACCTTTGATTTATCTCTCGGGCAAGGAGCTAGATACGCCCTTTTCATCTCGGTTTGATCACACCTGTGCATTAAAACGCAGTGCTCGGTACCATCGAGGTGTAAGAGGTTCAAGGATGAGCGGGAAACTTTGTTAATAAGGAGACGGGCACCGCCCAACGTGGGGCTCGAACCCACGACCCTGAGATTAAGAGTCTCATGCTCTACCGACTGAGCTAGCCGGGCGCCGGTGGAGCTGGTGGTTAACTTGTCCCTGTTGACGGCAATTTGACAAGGTATACTTCCTGGCTTTTCATCATGTGCTGACCGGATTCGAGAGTAGCACACCCTGTTCTTTGTTGATTACTGTACCTCCAGCAGCGCAAATGTCAGTAATCATTGAAATGTACGACCTACAATCTCCTCAGCATGCCCGCGTGGACTCCTCAGTGATCATCCTTCTACGTTCTGCTGTAGTTTTCATGCAAGTGAAAACCGTGCTCCAAATAACAGCGGCACAGTTGTATCCTGCGGTAAGCATTCTTCTAATTCCATCGTTTTGCTCCAGGTAAAAGGTAGCGCATCATAGTGTTGATATTCCAAGGTTTCAGAGTCCGTATTGGATGGCTTGGATGCAGACATCGCTCAGAGCTCCCAGTATGATTTTCCCGAGTTCAGTTTTGCAGTGTTTTAGTGCTTTACTACTTCCAGTGGGCCTTTGAATGCTCTGCTAAGTAGAGACGTGACATAATTACTAATGCGACCGAGTGTGCTGGCTGTTCCTGGTTCGTAATGATTAACGCGAGAAATCAATATAAACATAACTGCTTCGATTTCGAGGTTCAGTTGAAGCTTTCAAAGAAACTATCAAAGACCTCAGAACAACCGAAGACACATTTGGTCATCTCCGTATTGGTGAAGATTAAAGAGTCCCGCAAGTGTCAAGCTTGCACAAACACACACGAGAGAGAAACTCAGGACAGAATTTAAAGAAAGGGAGATGCAGACTATTTGAAGGCACTTTGCTAACCCAATGGCATGCTTATGAATCGTGCATAGGACACATGTAGCAGAGGATGGTTTCGATCCATCGACCTCTGGGTTATGGGCCCAGCACGCTTCCGCTGCGCCACTCTGCTGACGGCCTCTCTGCGTGTGGCGCACAACTGCTCTTTTTATTTCCTACATAAGTGATGAAAGAGTTGAAAGTTTCAACGACAAACGCAGTCGTCACTTTGAGCGCTTGGTGTTGTAGCACAAATCATCACATGCTGCTCTACACTGGATTATAAAAGCCGACACATTTTCCAAACATTTTAATGCTGGAGTCACACTGTAGTATTAATAACAGTGCGATACTCGAGGAGCGTAGTGGGATCGCGGTGGCTCATCAGACCGCCCCGGGACGGGGGGCCCGCGTCAGGATGGCCGAGCGGTCTAAGGCGCTGCGTTCAGGTCGCAGTCTCCCCTGGAGGCGTGGGTTCGAATCCCACTCCTGACAAAAAGCTTGCTCAGTGCCGTCTCCAGTCGGGTGCAAATGGGTGAAGCAGCCTGCCGCAGGGAACGTGCGCCGATAGGCGTAGGTGTATCCCCTGCCTCTTCCGATTTAGCTCGTGCTCCATAGGATGGAAGCGGATGCTCTGGCTTTTTGACTCGAATATAACCTGATCACAACAGAAGGCCGTGCAGCCCAGTGCTGGTTTAAGAATGCCTCGTGTCTTCAGGCCCCTATTCCTTCAGGTTACCCCTTTGGAATAGTCGTCCGAAAAAGACGGGAAAGGAAAAGCATGTAAGCTCCCACACACTGCGTTAGCATTAGCGGTTGGAATCTGATGGGAGAAAAGCAACCTGGCTCGCCGTCAAGCAATCCATCCCTGGTCTCCCACGTGACAGGCGGGGATACGCACCACTATACTAACGAGGAGCGCTTGCTTGGCGCTTGAAGACACTTCCTCTTGCGGCTACTACTGTTTCCGGTTTCGTCTTTTCTTTTCATTCCTCCCAGAGGAGCGCATGAAAACGTTTCCATCTGCGCCATCCTCACCCCTCCAATGCTATGGTCCCTGCTCCTCCTGGTGCACTGCAAACACTCATTCAGCCGGTTCTTTCAGTTTGAATACTTAGGTCTTCAAAGGCTGGAAGTAGGGCGCAAGACATGCCAATGCCAAAAGCGTGGCAGTGTGCTTCCAGCTGTGAAATGTCACTGGTGGATGTTGAAGACATTACTTCCAAGGCAGCAGGTCCAAGCGATTTAGCGTTTGTACAAGAAGCAGGAAGAGAGAAACGGCACTCCGCCTTTTTCTGGGCAGGCCGAAGCGACAGGAGAAGGGCGCCGTAGTCGGCAGGATTCGAGCCGACGCGGGGAGACCCCAATGGCTTTCTAGCCCATCGCCTTAACCGCTCGGCCACGACTACAGGGAGCGCCGCCGCCGCCGGCTTGCAATCATTTAACACGGAGGGCGAGGCGGCGGCGGTAACCTTTTTCAATGTCGCTCTCCGCTTCCCCCCAAAAAAAGCCAAATGACATGCTAGCACTCGGACACCCTTCAGAAGACTGAAGGGTGGCTTAAAGCTGGAAGGATTAGGTCTCCCCGTTCCGACGCGACAATCGAACTTCCTTAGGCAGAGAGAAAGCAACATCGAGGAGCGTCAACAAGACTTTAGAAGCTGCGACACACGCCACTTTCAGTCGCAGACACAGCAGTTTTAAAGGCAGGAATCGCCTTTGCGAACGCCATGAGAAACAGAACGCAAGCTCAGGTCCTGCGGTTTAACAAACAGCCTCGGCTTTCAAGCGACATTTCTTTTCTGGAGCGAATTCACTTTCAACTTCAAGAAATTCACACAACTTGCGAAATACGAAATACAAATCTGGCTCATCGCTGCACAAGAAATACCGCCGGCTGGCAAGAAAATGACAACGGTGTTTTTCCTTAACGAAAAACTTCCCATGGAGAAAAACAACGGCTGTGCGTCTCTGTCGGCTTGATTCAGTTTAATGCAAGTATTCATTCTCCTCCTGGAAAATACAGCTTGCGAAAGATGAAATACAATTCTTGGCTTTTCTGGGTGAGTGCAGAAGAAATCCTGCCGGCTGGCAGAAGAATTCCAGCCTTTTTTACTCTTTAACCACAAACTTGCGAATGATACAAAGCAAGCGGGGTGCGTTTCTGTGCAGCTGTTAACTGAACAGCTGCTGCTTCAAGCCCACCCAGGGCTCATTCCGATTTCAACATCATGCCCCCTGAAGGTAGACTGGATTTCTTTGCGAAGCATTCACCTTTTGGACGTTTCAGGAAAGGTGCGTGTCGATGCCAGACTTGAAAAGCTTTCCATACAAAGAAACAACATAGTGCTTTTGATTGATGGGAAACGGCAAGAGCGGTTTGAGCAGCTCCGGCCTCTCAACCGCTTTACAATGTGATCGGCACCTCGGTAGCCAGTTTAGAAGGCTGAAAAGGATGCTGGAAGCACAGCGACGTTCTAAAACCAGCGCTTGAAAAGCATCTGCATACATAAAATGTCCATTTCCCCAAAGCTGAATCTGCATCTTCAGAAGATTGTCAGCTATACGTTTTCGTTCTTTGTTTCCTTTTTTTACGACAAGCTTTCGAGAAATGAACTGTCTATTGTGATGAAGGCTGCGTTAGAAATTGTGCATCTAGCTTAGTTCAATGAAATCGGGAGGTGCACCTGTCTCAAGCGGATGGCTCTTTGCAGGCACACTACGGAAACCTGCGGGCGCAAGTTGGGAGAAGTGACTCTTGCAGAGTGTTGAGCTTCGAGAAGAGGGCTCCGCTCAGGAAGATATTTCCACATGTTGAAGAGTCGCTTTTCGCCCTTTCTTTCCCACATTTTTCCAGTGCGGTTATTGATCGCGTTCAAAATGTTTTCCCAACGTACGTGTTACCTGCAAAATCACAGTGAAACTGTTATGCCGAAAAGATTCCTAATAGTTATTGTATTAGAATAGCTCTCCAATTTCTTAGCCTTCGTACACGCAATGTTTAAGGAAACGCTAGAGTAAATGAAACTGTAAATAGACAGGAGCTCTTCTTAGTTTTCATACAAGTTATGATGGCTGCAGCTCCTATCTGCGTCCGGGTGACCGGAGCCAAGGGATTATCTGCGGAACCTTTGATTTATCTCTCGGGCAAGGAGCTAGATACGCCCTTTTCATCTCGGTTTGATCACACCTGTGCATTAAAACGCAGTGCTCGGTACCATCGAGGTGTAAGAGGTTCAAGGATGAGCGGGAAACTTTGTTAATAAGGAGACGGGCACCGCCCAACGTGGGGCTCGAACCCACGACCCTGAGATTAAGAGTCTCATGCTCTACCGACTGAGCTAGCCGGGCGCCGGTGGAGCTGGTGGTTAACTTGTCCCTGTTGACGGCAATTTGACAAGGTATACTTCCTGGCTTTTCATCATGTGCTGACCGGATTCGAGAGTAGCACACCCTGTTCTTTGTTGATTACTGTACCTCCAGCAGCGCAAATGTCAGTAATCATTGAAATGTACGACCTACAATCTCCTCAGCATGCCCGCGTGGACTCCTCAGTGATCATCCTTCTACGTTCTGCTGTAGTTTTCATGCAAGTGAAAACCGTGCTCCAAATAACAGCGGCACAGTTGTATCCTGCGGTAAGCATTCTTCTAATTCCATCGTTTTGCTCCAGGTAAAAGGTAGCGCATCATAGTGTTGATATTCCAAGGTTTCAGAGTCCGTATTGGATGGCTTGGATGCAGACATCGCTCAGAGCTCCCAGTATGATTTTCCCGAGTTCAGTTTTGCAGTGTTTTAGTGCTTTACTACTTCCAGTGGGCCTTTGAATGCTCTGCTAAGTAGAGACGTGACATAATTACTAATGCGACCGAGTGTGCTGGCTGTTCCTGGTTCGTAATGATTAACGCGAGAAATCAATATAAACATAACTGCTTCGATTTCGAGGTTCAGTTGAAGCTTTCAAAGAAACTATCAAAGACCTCAGAACAACCGAAGACACATTTGGTCATCTCCGTATTGGTGAAGATTAAAGAGTCCCGCAAGTGTCAAGCTTGCACAAACACACACGAGAGAGAAACTCAGGACAGAATTTAAAGAAAGGGAGATGCAGACTATTTGAAGGCACTTTGCTAACCCAATGGCATGCTTATGAATCGTGCATAGGACACATGTAGCAGAGGATGGTTTCGATCCATCGACCTCTGGGTTATGGGCCCAGCACGCTTCCGCTGCGCCACTCTGCTGACGGCCTCTCTGCGTGTGGCGCACAACTGCTCTTTTTATTTCCTACATAAGTGATGAAAGAGTTGAAAGTTTCAACGACAAACGCAGACGTCACTTTGAGCGCTTGGTGTTGTAGCACAAATCATCACATGCTGCTCTACACTGGATTATAAAAGCCGACACATTTTCCAAACATTTTAATGCTGGAGTCACACTGTAGTATTAATAACAGTGCGATACTCGAGGAGCGTAGTGGGATCGCGGTGGCTCATCAGACCGCCCCGGGACGGGGGGCCCGCGTCAGGATGGCCGAGCGGTCTAAGGCGCTGCGTTCAGGTCGCAGTCTCCCCTGGAGGCGTGGGTTCGAATCCCACTCCTGACAAAAAGCTTGCTCAGTGCCGTCTCCAGTCGGGTGCAAATGGGTGAAGCAGCCTGCCGCAGGGAACGTGCGCCGATAGGCGTAGGTGTATCCCCTGCCTCTTCCGATTTAGCTCGTGCTCCATAGGATGGAAGCGGATGCTCTGGCTTTTTGACTCGAATATAACCTGATCACAACAGAAGGCCGTGCAGCCCAGTGCTGGTTTAAGAATGCCTCGTGTCTTCAGGCCCCTATTCCTTCAGGTTACCCCTTTGGAATAGTCGTCCGAAAAAGACGGGAAAGGAAAAGCATGTAAGCTCCCACACACTGCGTTAGCATTAGCGGTTGGAATCTGATGGGAGAAAAGCAACCTGGCTCGCCGTCAAGCAATCCATCCCTGGTCTCCCACGTGACAGGCGGGGATACGCACCACTATACTAACGAGGAGCGCTTGCTTGGCGCTTGAAGACACTTCCTCTTGCGGCTACTACTGTTTCCGGTTTCGTCTTTTCTTTTCATTCCTCCCAGAGGAGCGCATGAAAACGTTTCCATCTGCGCCATCCTCACCCCTCCAATGCTATGGTCCCTGCTCCTCCTGGTGCACTGCAAACACTCATTCAGCCGGTTCTTTCAGTTTGAATACTTAGGTCTTCAAAGGCTGGAAGTAGGGCGCAAGACATGCCAATGCCAAAAGCGTGGCAGTGTGCTTCCAGCTGTGAAATGTCACTGGTGGATGTTGAAGACATTACTTCCAAGGCAGCAGGTCCAAGCGATTTAGCGTTTGTACAAGAAGCAGGAAGAGAGAAACGGCACTCCGCCTTTTTCTGGGCAGGCCGAAGCGACAGGAGAAGGGCGCCGTAGTCGGCAGGATTCGAGCCGACGCGGGGAGACCCCAATGGCTTTCTAGCCCATCGCCTTAACCGCTCGGCCACGACTACAGGGAGCGCCGCCGCCGCCGGCTTGCAATCATTTAACACGGAGGGCGAGGCGGCGGCGGTAACCTTTTTCAATGTCGCTCTCCGCTTCCCCCCAAAAAAAGCCAAATGACATGCTAGCACTCGGACACCCTTCAGAAGACTGAAGGGTGGCTTAAAGCTGGAAGGATTAGGTCTCCCCGTTCCGACGCGACAATCGAACTTCCTTAGGCAGAGAGAAAGCAACATCGAGGAGCGTCAACAAGACTTTAGAAGCTGCGACACACGCCACTTTCAGTCGCAGACACAGCAGTTTTAAAGGCAGGAATCGCCTTTGCGAACGCCATGAGAAACAGAACGCAAGCTCAGGTCCTGCGGTTTAACAAACAGCCTCGGCTTTCAAGCGACATTTCTTTTCTGGAGCGAATTCACTTTCAACTTCAAGAAATTCACACAACTTGCGAAATACGAAATACAAATCTGGCTCATCGCTGCACAAGAAATACCGCCGGCTGGCAAGAAAATGACAACGGTGTTTTTCCTTAACGAAAAACTTCCCATGGAGAAAAACAACGGCTGTGCGTCTCTGTCGGCTTGATTCAGTTTAATGCAAGTATTCATTCTCCTCCTGGAAAATACAGCTTGCGAAAGATGAAATACAATTCTTGGCTTTTCTGGGTGAGTGCAGAAGAAATCCTGCCGGCTGGCAGAAGAATTCCAGCCTTTTTTACTCTTTAACCACAAACTTGCGAATGATACAAAGCAAGCGGGGTGCGTTTCTGTGCAGCTGTTAACTGAACAGCTGCTGCTTCAAGCCCACCCAGGGCTCATTCCGATTTCAACATCATGCCCCCTGAAGGTAGACTGGATTTCTTTGCGAAGCATTCACCTTTTGGACGTTTCAGGAAAGGTGCGTGTCGATGCCAGACTTGAAAAGCTTTCCATACAAAGAAACAACATAGTGCTTTTGATTGATGGGAAACGGCAAGAGCGGTTTGAGCAGCTCCGGCCTCTCAACCGCTTTACAATGTGATCGGCACCTCGGTAGCCAGTTTAGAAGGCTGAAAAGGATGCTGGAAGCACAGCGACGTTCTAAAACCAGCGCTTGAAAAGCATCTGCATACATAAAATGTCCATTTCCCCAAAGCTGAATCTGCATCTTCAGAAGATTGTCAGCTATACGTTTTCGTTCTTTGTTTCCTTTTTTTACGACAAGCTTTCGAGAAATGAACTGTCTATTGTGATGAAGGCTGCGTTAGAAATTGTGCATCTAGCTTAGTTCAATGAAATCGGGAGGTGCACCTGTCTCAAGCGGATGGCTCTTTGCAGGCACACTACGGAAACCTGCGGGCGCAAGTTGGGAGAAGTGACTCTTGCAGAGTGTTGAGCTTCGAGAAGAGGGCTCCGCTCAGGAAGATATTTCCACATGTTGAAGAGTCGCTTTTCGCCCTTTCTTTCCCACATTTTTCCAGTGCGGTTATTGATCGCGTTCAAAATGTTTTCCCAACGTACGTGTTACCTGCAAAATCACAGTGAAACTGTTATGCCGAAAAGATTCCTAATAGTTATTGTATTAGAATAGCTCTCCAATTTCTTAGCCTTCGTACACGCAATGTTTAAGGAAACGCTAGAGTAAATGAAACTGTAAATAGACAGGAGCTCTTCTTAGTTTTCATACAAGTTATGATGGCTGCAGCTCCTATCTGCGTCCGGGTGACCGGAGCCAAGGGATTATCTGCGGAACCTTTGATTTATCTCTCGGGCAAGGAGCTAGATACGCCCTTTTCATCTCGGTTTGATCACACCTGTGCATTAAAACGCAGTGCTCGGTACCATCGAGGTGTAAGAGGTTCAAGGATGAGCGGGAAACTTTGTTAATAAGGAGACGGGCACCGCCCAACGTGGGGCTCGAACCCACGACCCTGAGATTAAGAGTCTCATGCTCTACCGACTGAGCTAGCCGGGCGCCGGTGGAGCTGGTGGTTAACTTGTCCCTGTTGACGGCAATTTGACAAGGTATACTTCCTGGCTTTTCATCATGTGCTGACCGGATTCGAGAGTAGCACACCCTGTTCTTTGTTGATTACTGTACCTCCAGCAGCGCAAATGTCAGTAATCATTGAAATGTACGACCTACAATCTCCTCAGCATGCCCGCGTGGACTCCTCAGTGATCATCCTTCTACGTTCTGCTGTAGTTTTCATGCAAGTGAAAACCGTGCTCCAAATAACAGCGGCACAGTTGTATCCTGCGGTAAGCATTCTTCTAATTCCATCGTTTTGCTCCAGGTAAAAGGTAGCGCATCATAGTGTTGATATTCCAAGGTTTCAGAGTCCGTATTGGATGGCTTGGATGCAGACATCGCTCAGAGCTCCCAGTATGATTTTCCCGAGTTCAGTTTTGCAGTGTTTTAGTGCTTTACTACTTCCAGTGGGCCTTTGAATGCTCTGCTAAGTAGAGACGTGACATAATTACTAATGCGACCGAGTGTGCTGGCTGTTCCTGGTTCGTAATGATTAACGCGAGAAATCAATATAAACATAACTGCTTCGATTTCGAGGTTCAGTTGAAGCTTTCAAAGAAACTATCAAAGACCTCAGAACAACCGAAGACACATTTGGTCATCTCCGTATTGGTGAAGATTAAAGAGTCCCGCAAGTGTCAAGCTTGCACAAACACACACGAGAGAGAAACTCAGGACAGAATTTAAAGAAAGGGAGATGCAGACTATTTGAAGGCACTTTGCTAACCCAATGGCATGCTTATGAATCGTGCATAGGACACATGTAGCAGAGGATGGTTTCGATCCATCGACCTCTGGGTTATGGGCCCAGCACGCTTCCGCTGCGCCACTCTGCTGACGGCCTCTCTGCGTGTGGCGCACAACTGCTCTTTTTATTTCCTACATAAGTGATGAAAGAGTTGAAAGTTTCAACGACAAACGCAGTCGTCACTTTGAGCGCTTGGTGTTGTAGCACAAATCATCACATGCTGCTCTACACTGGATTATAAAAGCCGACACATTTTCCAAACATTTTAATGCTGGAGTCACACTGTAGTATTAATAACAGTGCGATACTCGAGGAGCGTAGTGGGATCGCGGTGGCTCATCAGACCGCCCCGGGACGGGGGGCCCGCGTCAGGATGGCCGAGCGGTCTAAGGCGCTGCGTTCAGGTCGCAGTCTCCCCTGGAGGCGTGGGTTCGAATCCCACTCCTGACAAGAAGCTTGCTCAGTGCCGTCTCCAGTCGGGTGCAAATGGGTGAAGCAGCCTGCCGCAGGGAACGTGCGCCGATAGGCGTAGGTGTATCCCCTGCCTCTTCCGATTTAGCTCGTGCTCCATAGGATGGAAGCGGATGCTCTGGCTTTTTGACTCGAATATAACCTGATCACAACAGAAGGCCGTGCAGCCCAGTGCTGGTTTAAGAATGCCTCGTGTCTTCAGGCCCCTATTCCTTCAGGTTACCCCTTTGGAATAGTCGTCCGAAAAAGACGGGAAAGGAAAAGCATGTAAGCTCCCACACACTGCGTTAGCATTAGCGGTTGGAATCTGATGGGAGAAAAGCAACCTGGCTCGCCGTCAAGCAATCCATCCCTGGTCTCCCACGTGACAGGCGGGGATACGCACCACTATACTAACGAGGAGCGCTTGCTTGGCGCTTGAAGACACTTCCTCTTGCGGCTACTACTGTTTCCGGTTTCGTCTTTTCTTTTCATTCCTCCCAGAGGAGCGCATGAAAACGTTTCCATCTGCGCCATCCTCACCCCTCCAATGCTATGGTCCCTGCTCCTCCTGGTGCACTGCAAACACTCATTCAGCCGGTTCTTTCAGTTTGAATACTTAGGTCTTCAAAGGCTGGAAGTAGGGCGCAAGACATGCCAATGCCAAAAGCGTGGCAGTGTGCTTCCAGCTGTGAAATGTCACTGGTGGATGTTGAAGACATTACTTCCAAGGCAGCAGGTCCAAGCGATTTAGCGTTTGTACAAGAAGCAGGAAGAGAGAAACGGCACTCCGCCTTTTTCTGGGCAGGCCGAAGCGACAGGAGAAGGGCGCCGTAGTCGGCAGGATTCGAGCCGACGCGGGGAGACCCCAATGGCTTTCTAGCCCATCGCCTTAACCGCTCGGCCACGACTACAGGGAGCGCCGCCGCCGCCGGCTTGCAATCATTTAACACGGAGGGCGAGGCGGCGGCGGTAACCTTTTTCAATGTCGCTCTCCGCTTCCCCCCAAAAAAAGCCAAATGACATGCTAGCACTCGGACACCCTTCAGAAGACTGAAGGGTGGCTTAAAGCTGGAAGGATTAGGTCTCCCCGTTCCGACGCGACAATCGAACTTCCTTAGGCAGAGAGAAAGCAACATCGAGGAGCGTCAACAAGACTTTAGAAGCTGCGACACACGCCACTTTCAGTCGCAGACACAGCAGTTTTAAAGGCAGGAATCGCCTTTGCGAACGCCATGAGAAACAGAACGCAAGCTCAGGTCCTGCGGTTTAACAAACAGCCTCGGCTTTCAAGCGACATTTCTTTTCTGGAGCGAATTCACTTTCAACTTCAAGAAATTCACACAACTTGCGAAATACGAAATACAAATCTGGCTCATCGCTGCACAAGAAATACCGCCGGCTGGCAAGAAAATGACAACGGTGTTTTTCCTTAACGAAAAACTTCCCATGGAGAAAAACAACGGCTGTGCGTCTCTGTCGGCTTGATTCAGTTTAATGCAAGTATTCATTCTCCTCCTGGAAAATACAGCTTGCGAAAGATGAAATACAATTCTTGGCTTTTCTGGGTGAGTGCAGAAGAAATCCTGCCGGCTGGCAGAAGAATTCCAGCCTTTTTTACTCTTTAACCACAAACTTGCGAATGATACAAAGCAAGCGGGGTGCGTTTCTGTGCAGCTGTTAACTGAACAGCTGCTGCTTCAAGCCCACCCAGGGCTCATTCCGATTTCAACATCATGCCCCCTGAAGGTAGACTGGATTTCTTTGCGAAGCATTCACCTTTTGGACGTTTCAGGAAAGGTGCGTGTCGATGCCAGACTTGAAAAGCTTTCCATACAAAGAAACAACATAGTGCTTTTGATTGATGGGAAACGGCAAGAGCGGTTTGAGCAGCTCCGGCCTCTCAACCGCTTTACAATGTGATCGGCACCTCGGTAGCCAGTTTAGAAGGCTGAAAAGGATGCTGGAAGCACAGCGACGTTCTAAAACCAGCGCTTGAAAAGCATCTGCATACATAAAATGTCCATTTCCCCAAAGCTGAATCTGCATCTTCAGAAGATTGTCAGCTATACGTTTTCGTTCTTTGTTTCCTTTTTTTACGACAAGCTTTCGAGAAATGAACTGTCTATTGTGATGAAGGCTGCGTTAGAAATTGTGCATCTAGCTTAGTTCAATGAAATCGGGAGGTGCACCTGTCTCAAGCGGATGGCTCTTTGCAGGCACACTACGGAAACCTGCGGGCGCAAGTTGGGAGAAGTGACTCTTGCAGAGTGTTGAGCTTCGAGAAGAGGGCTCCGCTCAGGAAGATATTTCCACATGTTGAAGAGTCGCTTTTCGCCCTTTCTTTCCCACATTTTTCCAGTGCGGTTATTGATCGCGTTCAAAATGTTTTCCCAACGTACGTGTTACCTGCAAAATCACAGTGAAACTGTTATGCCGAAAAGATTCCTAATAGTTATTGTATTAGAATAGCTCTCCAATTTCTTAGCCTTCGTACACGCAATGTTTAAGGAAACGCTAGAGTAAATGAAACTGTAAATAGACAGGAGCTCTTCTTAGTTTTCATACAAGTTATGATGGCTGCAGCTCCTATCTGCGTCCGGGTGACCGGAGCCAAGGGATTATCTGCGGAACCTTTGATTTATCTCTCGGGCAAGGAGCTAGATACGCCCTTTTCATCTCGGTTTGATCACACCTGTGCATTAAAACGCAGTGCTCGGTACCATCGAGGTGTAAGAGGTTCAAGGATGAGCGGGAAACTTTGTTAATAAGGAGACGGGCACCGCCCAACGTGGGGCTCGAACCCACGACCCTGAGATTAAGAGTCTCATGCTCTACCGACTGAGCTAGCCGGGCGCCGGTGGAGCTGGTGGTTAACTTGTCCCTGTTGACGGCAATTTGACAAGGTATACTTCCTGGCTTTTCATCATGTGCTGACCGGATTCGAGAGTAGCACACCCTGTTCTTTGTTGATTACTGTACCTCCAGCAGCGCAAATGTCAGTAATCATTGAAATGTACGACCTACAATCTCCTCAGCATGCCCGCGTGGACTCCTCAGTGATCATCCTTCTACGTTCTGCTGTAGTTTTCATGCAAGTGAAAACCGTGCTCCAAATAACAGCGGCACAGTTGTATCCTGCGGTAAGCATTCTTCTAATTCCATCGTTTTGCTCCAGGTAAAAGGTAGCGCATCATAGTGTTGATATTCCAAGGTTTCAGAGTCCGTATTGGATGGCTTGGATGCAGACATCGCTCAGAGCTCCCAGTATGATTTTCCCGAGTTCAGTTTTGCAGTGTTTTAGTGCTTTACTACTTCCAGTGGGCCTTTGAATGCTCTGCTAAGTAGAGACGTGACATAATTACTAATGCGACCGAGTGTGCTGGCTGTTCCTGGTTCGTAATGATTAACGCGAGAAATCAATATAAACATAACTGCTTCGATTTCGAGGTTCAGTTGAAGCTTTCAAAGAAACTATCAAAGACCTCAGAACAACCGAAGACACATTTGGTCATCTCCGTATTGGTGAAGATTAAAGAGTCCCGCAAGTGTCAAGCTTGCACAAACACACACGAGAGAGAAACTCAGGACAGAATTTAAAGAAAGGGAGATGCAGACTATTTGAAGGCACTTTGCTAACCCAATGGCATGCTTATGAATCGTGCATAGGACACATGTAGCAGAGGATGGTTTCGATCCATCGACCTCTGGGTTATGGGCCCAGCACGCTTCCGCTGCGCCACTCTGCTGACGGCCTCTCTGCGTGTGGCGCACAACTGCTCTTTTTATTTCCTACATAAGTGATGAAAGAGTTGAAAGTTTCAACGACAAACGCAGACGTCACTTTGAGCGCTTGGTGTTGTAGCACAAATCATCACATGCTGCTCTACACTGGATTATAAAAGCCGACACATTTTCCAAACATTTTAATGCTGGAGTCACACTGTAGTATTAATAACAGTGCGATACTCGAGGAGCGTAGTGGGATCGCGGTGGCTCATCAGACCGCCCCGGGACGGGGGGCCCGCGTCAGGATGGCCGAGCGGTCTAAGGCGCTGCGTTCAGGTCGCAGTCTCCCCTGGAGGCGTGGGTTCGAATCCCACTCCTGACAAAAAGCTTGCTCAGTGCCGTCTCCAGTCGGGTGCAAATGGGTGAAGCAGCCTGCCGCAGGGAACGTGCGCCGATAGGCGTAGGTGTATCCCCTGCCTCTTCCGATTTAGCTCGTGCTCCATAGGATGGAAGCGGATGCTCTGGCTTTTTGACTCGAATATAACCTGATCACAACAGAAGGCCGTGCAGCCCAGTGCTGGTTTAAGAATGCCTCGTGTCTTCAGGCCCCTATTCCTTCAGGTTACCCCTTTGGAATAGTCGTCCGAAAAAGACGGGAAAGGAAAAGCATGTAAGCTCCCACACACTGCGTTAGCATTAGCGGTTGGAATCTGATGGGAGAAAAGCAACCTGGCTCGCCGTCAAGCAATCCATCCCTGGTCTCCCACGTGACAGGCGGGGATACGCACCACTATACTAACGAGGAGCGCTTGCTTGGCGCTTGAAGACACTTCCTCTTGCGGCTACTACTGTTTCCGGTTTCGTCTTTTCTTTTCATTCCTCCCAGAGGAGCGCATGAAAACGTTTCCATCTGCGCCATCCTCACCCCTCCAATGCTATGGTCCCTGCTCCTCCTGGTGCACTGCAAACACTCATTCAGCCGGTTCTTTCAGTTTGAATACTTAGGTCTTCAAAGGCTGGAAGTAGGGCGCAAGACATGCCAATGCCAAAAGCGTGGCAGTGTGCTTCCAGCTGTGAAATGTCACTGGTGGATGTTGAAGACATTACTTCCAAGGCAGCAGGTCCAAGCGATTTAGCGTTTGTACAAGAAGCAGGAAGAGAGAAACGGCACTCCGCCTTTTTCTGGGCAGGCCGAAGCGACAGGAGAAGGGCGCCGTAGTCGGCAGGATTCGAGCCGACGCGGGGAGACCCCAATGGCTTTCTAGCCCATCGCCTTAACCGCTCGGCCACGACTACAGGGAGCGCCGCCGCCGCCGGCTTGCAATCATTTAACACGGAGGGCGAGGCGGCGGCGGTAACCTTTTTCAATGTCGCTCTCCGCTTCCCCCCAAAAAAAGCCAAATGACATGCTAGCACTCGGACACCCTTCAGAAGACTGAAGGGTGGCTTAAAGCTGGAAGGATTAGGTCTCCCCGTTCCGACGCGACAATCGAACTTCCTTAGGCAGAGAGAAAGCAACATCGAGGAGCGTCAACAAGACTTTAGAAGCTGCGACACACGCCACTTTCAGTCGCAGACACAGCAGTTTTAAAGGCAGGAATCGCCTTTGCGAACGCCATGAGAAACAGAACGCAAGCTCAGGTCCTGCGGTTTAACAAACAGCCTCGGCTTTCAAGCGACATTTCTTTTCTGGAGCGAATTCACTTTCAACTTCAAGAAATTCACACAACTTGCGAAATACGAAATACAAATCTGGCTCATCGCTGCACAAGAAATACCGCCGGCTGGCAAGAAAATGACAACGGTGTTTTTCCTTAACGAAAAACTTCCCATGGAGAAAAACAACGGCTGTGCGTCTCTGTCGGCTTGATTCAGTTTAATGCAAGTATTCATTCTCCTCCTGGAAAATACAGCTTGCGAAAGATGAAATACAATTCTTGGCTTTTCTGGGTGAGTGCAGAAGAAATCCTGCCGGCTGGCAGAAGAATTCCAGCCTTTTTTACTCTTTAACCACAAACTTGCGAATGATACAAAGCAAGCGGGGTGCGTTTCTGTGCAGCTGTTAACTGAACAGCTGCTGCTTCAAGCCCACCCAGGGCTCATTCCGATTTCAACATCATGCCCCCTGAAGGTAGACTGGATTTCTTTGCGAAGCATTCACCTTTTGGACGTTTCAGGAAAGGTGCGTGTCGATGCCAGACTTGAAAAGCTTTCCATACAAAGAAACAACATAGTGCTTTTGATTGATGGGAAACGGCAAGAGCGGTTTGAGCAGCTCCGGCCTCTCAACCGCTTTACAATGTGATCGGCACCTCGGTAGCCAGTTTAGAAGGCTGAAAAGGATGCTGGAAGCACAGCGACGTTCTAAAACCAGCGCTTGAAAAGCATCTGCATACATAAAATGTCCATTTCCCCAAAGCTGAATCTGCATCTTCAGAAGATTGTCAGCTATACGTTTTCGTTCTTTGTTTCCTTTTTTTACGACAAGCTTTCGAGAAATGAACTGTCTATTGTGATGAAGGCTGCGTTAGAAATTGTGCATCTAGCTTAGTTCAATGAAATCGGGAGGTGCACCTGTCTCAAGCGGATGGCTCTTTGCAGGCACACTACGGAAACCTGCGGGCGCAAGTTGGGAGAAGTGACTCTTGCAGAGTGTTGAGCTTCGAGAAGAGGGCTCCGCTCAGGAAGATATTTCCACATGTTGAAGAGTCGCTTTTCGCCCTTTCTTTCCCACATTTTTCCAGTGCGGTTATTGATCGCGTTCAAAATGTTTTCCCAACGTACGTGTTACCTGCAAAATCACAGTGAAACTGTTATGCCGAAAAGATTCCTAATAGTTATTGTATTAGAATAGCTCTCCAATTTCTTAGCCTTCGTACACGCAATGTTTAAGGAAACGCTAGAGTAAATGAAACTGTAAATAGACAGGAGCTCTTCTTAGTTTTCATACAAGTTATGATGGCTGCAGCTCCTATCTGCGTCCGGGTGACCGGAGCCAAGGGATTATCTGCGGAACCTTTGATTTATCTCTCGGGCAAGGAGCTAGATACGCCCTTTTCATCTCGGTTTGATCACACCTGTGCATTAAAACGCAGTGCTCGGTACCATCGAGGTGTAAGAGGTTCAAGGATGAGCGGGAAACTTTGTTAATAAGGAGACGGGCACCGCCCAACGTGGGGCTCGAACCCACGACCCTGAGATTAAGAGTCTCATGCTCTACCGACTGAGCTAGCCGGGCGCCGGTGGAGCTGGTGGTTAACTTGTCCCTGTTGACGGCAATTTGACAAGGTATACTTCCTGGCTTTTCATCATGTGCTGACCGGATTCGAGAGTAGCACACCCTGTTCTTTGTTGATTACTGTACCTCCAGCAGCGCAAATGTCAGTAATCATTGAAATGTACGACCTACAATCTCCTCAGCATGCCCGCGTGGACTCCTCAGTGATCATCCTTCTACGTTCTGCTGTAGTTTTCATGCAAGTGAAAACCGTGCTCCAAATAACAGCGGCACAGTTGTATCCTGCGGTAAGCATTCTTCTAATTCCATCGTTTTGCTCCAGGTAAAAGGTAGCGCATCATAGTGTTGATATTCCAAGGTTTCAGAGTCCGTATTGGATGGCTTGGATGCAGACATCGCTCAGAGCTCCCAGTATGATTTTCCCGAGTTCAGTTTTGCAGTGTTTTAGTGCTTTACTACTTCCAGTGGGCCTTTGAATGCTCTGCTAAGTAGAGACGTGACATAATTACTAATGCGACCGAGTGTGCTGGCTGTTCCTGGTTCGTAATGATTAACGCGAGAAATCAATATAAACATAACTGCTTCGATTTCGAGGTTCAGTTGAAGCTTTCAAAGAAACTATCAAAGACCTCAGAACAACCGAAGACACATTTGGTCATCTCCGTATTGGTGAAGATTAAAGAGTCCCGCAAGTGTCAAGCTTGCACAAACACACACGAGAGAGAAACTCAGGACAGAATTTAAAGAAAGGGAGATGCAGACTATTTGAAGGCACTTTGCTAACCCAATGGCATGCTTATGAATCGTGCATAGGACACATGTAGCAGAGGATGGTTTCGATCCATCGACCTCTGGGTTATGGGCCCAGCACGCTTCCGCTGCGCCACTCTGCTGACGGCCTCTCTGCGTGTGGCGCACAACTGCTCTTTTTATTTCCTACATAAGTGATGAAAGAGTTGAAAGTTTCAACGACAAACGCAGACGTCACTTTGAGCGCTTGGTGTTGTAGCACAAATCATCACATGCTGCTCTACACTGGATTATAAAAGCCGACACATTTTCCAAACATTTTAATGCTGGAGTCACACTGTAGTATTAATAACAGTGCGATACTCGAGGAGCGTAGTGGGATCGCGGTGGCTCATCAGACCGCCCCGGGACGGGGGGCCCGCGTCAGGATGGCCGAGCGGTCTAAGGCGCTGCGTTCAGGTCGCAGTCTCCCCTGGAGGCGTGGGTTCGAATCCCACTCCTGACAAAAAGCTTGCTCAGTGCCGTCTCCAGTCGGGTGCAAATGGGTGAAGCAGCCTGCCGCAGGGAACGTGCGCCGATAGGCGTAGGTGTATCCCCTGCCTCTTCCGATTTAGCTCGTGCTCCATAGGATGGAAGCGGATGCTCTGGCTTTTTGACTCGAATATAACCTGATCACAACAGAAGGCCGTGCAGCCCAGTGCTGGTTTAAGAATGCCTCGTGTCTTCAGGCCCCTATTCCTTCAGGTTACCCCTTTGGAATAGTCGTCCGAAAAAGACGGGAAAGGAAAAGCATGTAAGCTCCCACACACTGCGTTAGCATTAGCGGTTGGAATCTGATGGGAGAAAAGCAACCTGGCTCGCCGTCAAGCAATCCATCCCTGGTCTCCCACGTGACAGGCGGGGATACGCACCACTATACTAACGAGGAGCGCTTGCTTGGCGCTTGAAGACACTTCCTCTTGCGGCTACTACTGTTTCCGGTTTCGTCTTTTCTTTTCATTCCTCCCAGAGGAGCGCATGAAAACGTTTCCATCTGCGCCATCCTCACCCCTCCAATGCTATGGTCCCTGCTCCTCCTGGTGCACTGCAAACACTCATTCAGCCGGTTCTTTCAGTTTGAATACTTAGGTCTTCAAAGGCTGGAAGTAGGGCGCAAGACATGCCAATGCCAAAAGCGTGGCAGTGTGCTTCCAGCTGTGAAATGTCACTGGTGGATGTTGAAGACATTACTTCCAAGGCAGCAGGTCCAAGCGATTTAGCGTTTGTACAAGAAGCAGGAAGAGAGAAACGGCACTCCGCCTTTTTCTGGGCAGGCCGAAGCGACAGGAGAAGGGCGCCGTAGTCGGCAGGATTCGAGCCGACGCGGGGAGACCCCAATGGCTTTCTAGCCCATCGCCTTAACCGCTCGGCCACGACTACAGGGAGCGCCGCCGCCGCCGGCTTGCAATCATTTAACACGGAGGGCGAGGCGGCGGCGGTAACCTTTTTCAATGTCGCTCTCCGCTTCCCCCCAAAAAAAGCCAAATGACATGCTAGCACTCGGACACCCTTCAGAAGACTGAAGGGTGGCTTAAAGCTGGAAGGATTAGGTCTCCCCGTTCCGACGCGACAATCGAACTTCCTTAGGCAGAGAGAAAGCAACATCGAGGAGCGTCAACAAGACTTTAGAAGCTGCGACACACGCCACTTTCAGTCGCAGACACAGCAGTTTTAAAGGCAGGAATCGCCTTTGCGAACGCCATGAGAAACAGAACGCAAGCTCAGGTCCTGCGGTTTAACAAACAGCCTCGGCTTTCAAGCGACATTTCTTTTCTGGAGCGAATTCACTTTCAACTTCAAGAAATTCACACAACTTGCGAAATACGAAATACAAATCTGGCTCATCGCTGCACAAGAAATACCGCCGGCTGGCAAGAAAATGACAACGGTGTTTTTCCTTAACGAAAAACTTCCCATGGAGAAAAACAACGGCTGTGCGTCTCTGTCGGCTTGATTCAGTTTAATGCAAGTATTCATTCTCCTCCTGGAAAATACAGCTTGCGAAAGATGAAATACAATTCTTGGCTTTTCTGGGTGAGTGCAGAAGAAATCCTGCCGGCTGGCAGAAGAATTCCAGCCTTTTTTACTCTTTAACCACAAACTTGCGAATGATACAAAGCAAGCGGGGTGCGTTTCTGTGCAGCTGTTAACTGAACAGCTGCTGCTTCAAGCCCACCCAGGGCTCATTCCGATTTCAACATCATGCCCCCTGAAGGTAGACTGGATTTCTTTGCGAAGCATTCACCTTTTGGACGTTTCAGGAAAGGTGCGTGTCGATGCCAGACTTGAAAAGCTTTCCATACAAAGAAACAACATAGTGCTTTTGATTGATGGGAAACGGCAAGAGCGGTTTGAGCAGCTCCGGCCTCTCAACCGCTTTACAATGTGATCGGCACCTCGGTAGCCAGTTTAGAAGGCTGAAAAGGATGCTGGAAGCACAGCGACGTTCTAAAACCAGCGCTTGAAAAGCATCTGCATACATAAAATGTCCATTTCCCCAAAGCTGAATCTGCATCTTCAGAAGATTGTCAGCTATACGTTTTCGTTCTTTGTTTCCTTTTTTTACGACAAGCTTTCGAGAAATGAACTGTCTATTGTGATGAAGGCTGCGTTAGAAATTGTGCATCTAGCTTAGTTCAATGAAATCGGGAGGTGCACCTGTCTCAAGCGGATGGCTCTTTGCAGGCACACTACGGAAACCTGCGGGCGCAAGTTGGGAGAAGTGACTCTTGCAGAGTGTTGAGCTTCGAGAAGAGGGCTCCGCTCAGGAAGATATTTCCACATGTTGAAGAGTCGCTTTTCGCCCTTTCTTTCCCACATTTTTCCAGTGCGGTTATTGATCGCGTTCAAAATGTTTTCCCAACGTACGTGTTACCTGCAAAATCACAGTGAAACTGTTATGCCGAAAAGATTCCTAATAGTTATTGTATTAGAATAGCTCTCCAATTTCTTAGCCTTCGTACACGCAATGTTTAAGGAAACGCTAGAGTAAATGAAACTGTAAATAGACAGGAGCTCTTCTTAGTTTTCATACAAGTTATGATGGCTGCAGCTCCTATCTGCGTCCGGGTGACCGGAGCCAAGGGATTATCTGCGGAACCTTTGATTTATCTCTCGGGCAAGGAGCTAGATACGCCCTTTTCATCTCGGTTTGATCACACCTGTGCATTAAAACGCAGTGCTCGGTACCATCGAGGTGTAAGAGGTTCAAGGATGAGCGGGAAACTTTGTTAATAAGGAGACGGGCACCGCCCAACGTGGGGCTCGAACCCACGACCCTGAGATTAAGAGTCTCATGCTCTACCGACTGAGCTAGCCGGGCGCCGGTGGAGCTGGTGGTTAACTTGTCCCTGTTGACGGCAATTTGACAAGGTATACTTCCTGGCTTTTCATCATGTGCTGACCGGATTCGAGAGTAGCACACCCTGTTCTTTGTTGATTACTGTACCTCCAGCAGCGCAAATGTCAGTAATCATTGAAATGTACGACCTACAATCTCCTCAGCATGCCCGCGTGGACTCCTCAGTGATCATCCTTCTACGTTCTGCTGTAGTTTTCATGCAAGTGAAAACCGTGCTCCAAATAACAGCGGCACAGTTGTATCCTGCGGTAAGCATTCTTCTAATTCCATCGTTTTGCTCCAGGTAAAAGGTAGCGCATCATACGGTTGATATTCCAAGGTTTCAGAGTCCGTATTGGATGGCTTGGATGCAGACATCGCTCAGAGCTCCCAGTATGATTTTCCCGAGTTCAGTTTTGCAGTGTTTTAGTGCTTTACTACTTCCAGTGGGCCTTTGAATGCTCTGCTAAGTAGAGACGTGACATAATTACTAATGCGACCGAGTGTGCTGGCTGTTCCTGGTTCGTAATGATTAACGCGAGAAATCAATATAAACATAACTGCTTCGATTTCGAGGTTCAGTTGAAGCTTTCAAAGAAACTATCAAAGACCTCAGAACAACCGAAGACACATTTGGTCATCTCCGTATTGGTGAAGATTAAAGAGTCCCGCAAGTGTCAAGCTTGCACAAACACACACGAGAGAGAAACTCAGGACAGAATTTAAAGAAAGGGAGATGCAGACTATTTGAAGGCACTTTGCTAACCCAATGGCATGCTTATGAATCGTGCATAGGACACATGTAGCAGAGGATGGTTTCGATCCATCGACCTCTGGGTTATGGGCCCAGCACGCTTCCGCTGCGCCACTCTGCTGACGGCCTCTCTGCGTGTGGCGCACAACTGCTCTTTTTATTTCCTACATAAGTGATGAAAGAGTTGAAAGTTTCAACGACAAACGCAGACGTCACTTTGAGCGCTTGGTGTTGTAGCACAAATCATCACATGCTGCTCTACACTGGATTATAAAAGCCGACACATTTTCCAAACATTTTAATGCTGGAGTCACACTGTAGTATTAATAACAGTGCGATACTCGAGGAGCGTAGTGGGATCGCGGTGGCTCATCAGACCGCCCCGGGACGGGGGGCCCGCGTCAGGATGGCCGAGCGGTCTAAGGCGCTGCGTTCAGGTCGCAGTCTCCCCTGGAGGCGTGGGTTCGAATCCCACTCCTGACAAAAAGCTTGCTCAGTGCCGTCTCCAGTCGGGTGCAAATGGGTGAAGCAGCCTGCCGCAGGGAACGTGCGCCGATAGGCGTAGGTGTATCCCCTGCCTCTTCCGATTTAGCTCGTGCTCCATAGGATGGAAGCGGATGCTCTGGCTTTTTGACTCGAATATAACCTGATCACAACAGAAGGCCGTGCAGCCCAGTGCTGGTTTAAGAATGCCTCGTGTCTTCAGGCCCCTATTCCTTCAGGTTACCCCTTTGGAATAGTCGTCCGAAAAAGACGGGAAAGGAAAAGCATGTAAGCTCCCACACACTGCGTTAGCATTAGCGGTTGGAATCTGATGGGAGAAAAGCAACCTGGCTCGCCGTCAAGCAATCCATCCCTGGTCTCCCACGTGACAGGCGGGGATACGCACCACTATACTAACGAGGAGCGCTTGCTTGGCGCTTGAAGACACTTCCTCTTGCGGCTACTACTGTTTCCGGTTTCGTCTTTTCTTTTCATTCCTCCCAGAGGAGCGCATGAAAACGTTTCCATCTGCGCCATCCTCACCCCTCCAATGCTATGGTCCCTGCTCCTCCTGGTGCACTGCAAACACTCATTCAGCCGGTTCTTTCAGTTTGAATACTTAGGTCTTCAAAGGCTGGAAGTAGGGCGCAAGACATGCCAATGCCAAAAGCGTGGCAGTGTGCTTCCAGCTGTGAAATGTCACTGGTGGATGTTGAAGACATTACTTCCAAGGCAGCAGGTCCAAGCGATTTAGCGTTTGTACAAGAAGCAGGAAGAGAGAAACGGCACTCCGCCTTTTTCTGGGCAGGCCGAAGCGACAGGAGAAGGGCGCCGTAGTCGGCAGGATTCGAGCCGACGCGGGGAGACCCCAATGGCTTTCTAGCCCATCGCCTTAACCGCTCGGCCACGACTACAGGGAGCGCCGCCGCCGCCGGCTTGCAATCATTTAACACGGAGGGCGAGGCGGCGGCGGTAACCTTTTTCAATGTCGCTCTCCGCTTCCCCCCAAAAAAAGCCAAATGACATGCTAGCACTCGGACACCCTTCAGAAGACTGAAGGGTGGCTTAAAGCTGGAAGGATTAGGTCTCCCCGTTCCGACGCGACAATCGAACTTCCTTAGGCAGAGAGAAAGCAACATCGAGGAGCGTCAACAAGACTTTAGAAGCTGCGACACACGCCACTTTCAGTCGCAGACACAGCAGTTTTAAAGGCAGGAATCGCCTTTGCGAACGCCATGAGAAACAGAACGCAAGCTCAGGTCCTGCGGTTTAACAAACAGCCTCGGCTTTCAAGCGACATTTCTTTTCTGGAGCGAATTCACTTTCAACTTCAAGAAATTCACACAACTTGCGAAATACGAAATACAAATCTGGCTCATCGCTGCACAAGAAATACCGCCGGCTGGCAAGAAAATGACAACGGTGTTTTTCCTTAACGAAAAACTTCCCATGGAGAAAAACAACGGCTGTGCGTCTCTGTCGGCTTGATTCAGTTTAATGCAAGTATTCATTCTCCTCCTGGAAAATACAGCTTGCGAAAGATGAAATACAATTCTTGGCTTTTCTGGGTGAGTGCAGAAGAAATCCTGCCGGCTGGCAGAAGAATTCCAGCCTTTTTTACTCTTTAACCACAAACTTGCGAATGATACAAAGCAAGCGGGGTGCGTTTCTGTGCAGCTGTTAACTGAACAGCTGCTGCTTCAAGCCCACCCAGGGCTCATTCCGATTTCAACATCATGCCCCCTGAAGGTAGACTGGATTTCTTTGCGAAGCATTCACCTTTTGGACGTTTCAGGAAAGGTGCGTGTCGATGCCAGACTTGAAAAGCTTTCCATACAAAGAAACAACATAGTGCTTTTGATTGATGGGAAACGGCAAGAGCGGTTTGAGCAGCTCCGGCCTCTCAACCGCTTTACAATGTGATCGGCACCTCGGTAGCCAGTTTAGAAGGCTGAAAAGGATGCTGGAAGCACAGCGACGTTCTAAAACCAGCGCTTGAAAAGCATCTGCATACATAAAATGTCCATTTCCCCAAAGCTGAATCTGCATCTTCAGAAGATTGTCAGCTATACGTTTTCGTTCTTTGTTTCCTTTTTTTACGACAAGCTTTCGAGAAATGAACTGTCTATTGTGATGAAGGCTGCGTTAGAAATTGTGCATCTAGCTTAGTTCAATGAAATCGGGAGGTGCACCTGTCTCAAGCGGATGGCTCTTTGCAGGCACACTACGGAAACCTGCGGGCGCAAGTTGGGAGAAGTGACTCTTGCAGAGTGTTGAGCTTCGAGAAGAGGGCTCCGCTCAGGAAGATATTTCCACATGTTGAAGAGTCGCTTTTCGCCCTTTCTTTCCCACATTTTTCCAGTGCGGTTATTGATCGCGTTCAAAATGTTTTCCCAACGTACGTGTTACCAGCAAAATCACAGTGAAACTGTTATGCCGAAAAGATTCCTAATAGTTATTGTATTAGAATAGCTCTCCAATTTCTTAGCCTTCGTACACGCAATGTTTAAGGAAACGCTAGAGTAAATGAAACTGTAAATAGACAGGAGCTCTTCTTAGTTTTCATACAAGTTATGATGGCTGCAGCTCCTATCTGCGTCCGGGTGACCGGAGCCAAGGGATTATCTGCGGAACCTTTGATTTATCTCTCGGGCAAGGAGCTAGATACGCCCTTTTCATCTCGGTTTGATCACACCTGTGCATTAAAACGCAGTGCTCGGTACCATCGAGGTGTAAGAGGTTCAAGGATGAGCGGGAAACTTTGTTAATAAGGAGACGGGCACCGCCCAACGTGGGGCTCGAACCCACGACCCTGAGATTAAGAGTCTCATGCTCTACCGACTGAGCTAGCCGGGCGCCGGTGGAGCTGGTGGTTAACTTGTCCCTGTTGACGGCAATTTGACAAGGTATACTTCCTGGCTTTTCATCATGTGCTGACCGGATTCGAGAGTAGCACACCCTGTTCTTTGTTGATTACTGTACCTCCAGCAGCGCAAATGTCAGTAATCATTGAAATGTACGACCTACAATCTCCTCAGCATGCCCGCGTGGACTCCTCAGTGATCATCCTTCTACGTTCTGCTGTAGTTTTCATGCAAGTGAAAACCGTGCTCCAAATAACAGCGGCACAGTTGTATCCTGCGGTAAGCATTCTTCTAATTCCATCGTTTTGCTCCAGGTAAAAGGTAGCGCATCATAGTGTTGATATTCCAAGGTTTCAGAGTCCGTATTGGATGGCTTGGATGCAGACATCGCTCAGAGCTCCCAGTATGATTTTCCCGAGTTCAGTTTTGCAGTGTTTTAGTGCTTTACTACTTCCAGTGGGCCTTTGAATGCTCTGCTAAGTAGAGACGTGACATAATTACTAATGCGACCGAGTGTGCTGGCTGTTCCTGGTTCGTAATGATTAACGCGAGAAATCAATATAAACATAACTGCTTCGATTTCGAGGTTCAGTTGAAGCTTTCAAAGAAACTATCAAAGACCTCAGAACAACCGAAGACACATTTGGTCATCTCCGTATTGGTGAAGATTAAAGAGTCCCGCAAGTGTCAAGCTTGCACAAACACACACGAGAGAGAAACTCAGGACAGAATTTAAAGAAAGGGAGATGCAGACTATTTGAAGGCACTTTGCTAACCCAATGGCATGCTTATGAATCGTGCATAGGACACATGTAGCAGAGGATGGTTTCGATCCATCGACCTCTGGGTTATGGGCCCAGCACGCTTCCGCTGCGCCACTCTGCTGACGGCCTCTCTGCGTGTGGCGCACAACTGCTCTTTTTATTTCCTACATAAGTGATGAAAGAGTTGAAAGTTTCAACGACAAACGCAGACGTCACTTTGAGCGCTTGGTGTTGTAGCACAAATCATCACATGCTGCTCTACACTGGATTATAAAAGCCGACACATTTTCCAAACATTTTAATGCTGGAGTCACACTGTAGTATTAATAACAGTGCGATACTCGAGGAGCGTAGTGGGATCGCGGTGGCTCATCAGACCGCCCCGGGACGGGGGGCCCGCGTCAGGATGGCCGAGCGGTCTAAGGCGCTGCGTTCAGGTCGCAGTCTCCCCTGGAGGCGTGGGTTCGAATCCCACTCCTGACAAAAAGCTTGCTCAGTGCCGTCTCCAGTCGGGTGCAAATGGGTGAAGCAGCCTGCCGCAGGGAACGTGCGCCGATAGGCGTAGGTGTATCCCCTGCCTCTTCCGATTTAGCTCGTGCTCCATAGGATGGAAGCGGATGCTCTGGCTTTTTGACTCGAATATAACCTGATCACAACAGAAGGCCGTGCAGCCCAGTGCTGGTTTAAGAATGCCTCGTGTCTTCAGGCCCCTATTCCTTCAGGTTACCCCTTTGGAATAGTCGTCCGAAAAAGACGGGAAAGGAAAAGCATGTAAGCTCCCACACACTGCGTTAGCATTAGCGGTTGGAATCTGATGGGAGAAAAGCAACCTGGCTCGCCGTCAAGCAATCCATCCCTGGTCTCCCACGTGACAGGCGGGGATACGCACCACTATACTAACGAGGAGCGCTTGCTTGGCGCTTGAAGACACTTCCTCTTGCGGCTACTACTGTTTCCGGTTTCGTCTTTTCTTTTCATTCCTCCCAGAGGAGCGCATGAAAACGTTTCCATCTGCGCCATCCTCACCCCTCCAATGCTATGGTCCCTGCTCCTCCTGGTGCACTGCAAACACTCATTCAGCCGGTTCTTTCAGTTTGAATACTTAGGTCTTCAAAGGCTGGAAGTAGGGCGCAAGACATGCCAATGCCAAAAGCGTGGCAGTGTGCTTCCAGCTGTGAAATGTCACTGGTGGATGTTGAAGACATTACTTCCAAGGCAGCAGGTCCAAGCGATTTAGCGTTTGTACAAGAAGCAGGAAGAGAGAAACGGCACTCCGCCTTTTTCTGGGCAGGCCGAAGCGACAGGAGAAGGGCGCCGTAGTCGGCAGGATTCGAGCCGACGCGGGGAGACCCCAATGGCTTTCTAGCCCATCGCCTTAACCGCTCGGCCACGACTACAGGGAGCGCCGCCGCCGCCGGCTTGCAATCATTTAACACGGAGGGCGAGGCGGCGGCGGTAACCTTTTTCAATGTCGCTCTCCGCTTCCCCCCAAAAAAAGCCAAATGACATGCTAGCACTCGGACACCCTTCAGAAGACTGAAGGGTGGCTTAAAGCTGGAAGGATTAGGTCTCCCCGTTCCGACGCGACAATCGAACTTCCTTAGGCAGAGAGAAAGCAACATCGAGGAGCGTCAACAAGACTTTAGAAGCTGCGACACACGCCACTTTCAGTCGCAGACACAGCAGTTTTAAAGGCAGGAATCGCCTTTGCGAACGCCATGAGAAACAGAACGCAAGCTCAGGTCCTGCGGTTTAACAAACAGCCTCGGCTTTCAAGCGACATTTCTTTTCTGGAGCGAATTCACTTTCAACTTCAAGAAATTCACACAACTTGCGAAATACGAAATACAAATCTGGCTCATCGCTGCACAAGAAATACCGCCGGCTGGCAAGAAAATGACAACGGTGTTTTTCCTTAACGAAAAACTTCCCATGGAGAAAAACAACGGCTGTGCGTCTCTGTCGGCTTGATTCAGTTTAATGCAAGTATTCATTCTCCTCCTGGAAAATACAGCTTGCGAAAGATGAAATACAATTCTTGGCTTTTCTGGGTGAGTGCAGAAGAAATCCTGCCGGCTGGCAGAAGAATTCCAGCCTTTTTTACTCTTTAACCACAAACTTGCGAATGATACAAAGCAAGCGGGGTGCGTTTCTGTGCAGCTGTTAACTGAACAGCTGCTGCTTCAAGCCCACCCAGGGCTCATTCCGATTTCAACATCATGCCCCCTGAAGGTAGACTGGATTTCTTTGCGAAGCATTCACCTTTTGGACGTTTCAGGAAAGGTGCGTGTCGATGCCAGACTTGAAAAGCTTTCCATACAAAGAAACAACATAGTGCTTTTGATTGATGGGAAACGGCAAGAGCGGTTTGAGCAGCTCCGGCCTCTCAACCGCTTTACAATGTGATCGGCACCTCGGTAGCCAGTTTAGAAGGCTGAAAAGGATGCTGGAAGCACAGCGACGTTCTAAAACCAGCGCTTGAAAAGCATCTGCATACATAAAATGTCCATTTCCCCAAAGCTGAATCTGCATCTTCAGAAGATTGTCAGCTATACGTTTTCGTTCTTTGTTTCCTTTTTTTACGACAAGCTTTCGAGAAATGAACTGTCTATTGTGATGAAGGCTGCGTTAGAAATTGTGCATCTAGCTTAGTTCAATGAAATCGGGAGGTGCACCTGTCTCAAGCGGATGGCTCTTTGCAGGCACACTACGGAAACCTGCGGGCGCAAGTTGGGAGAAGTGACTCTTGCAGAGTGTTGAGCTTCGAGAAGAGGGCTCCGCTCAGGAAGATATTTCCACATGTTGAAGAGTCGCTTTTCGCCCTTTCTTTCCCACATTTTTCCAGTGCGGTTATTGATCGCGTTCAAAATGTTTTCCCAACGTACGTGTTACCTGCAAAATCACAGTGAAACTGTTATGCCGAAAAGATTCCTAATAGTTATTGTATTAGAATAGCTCTCCAATTTCTTAGCCTTCGTACACGCAATGTTTAAGGAAACGCTAGAGTAAATGAAACTGTAAATAGACAGGAGCTCTTCTTAGTTTTCATACAAGTTATGATGGCTGCAGCTCCTATCTGCGTCCGGGTGACCGGAGCCAAGGGATTATCTGCGGAACCTTTGATTTATCTCTCGGGCAAGGAGCTAGATACGCCCTTTTCATCTCGGTTTGATCACACCTGTGCATTAAAACGCAGTGCTCGGTACCATCGAGGTGTAAGAGGTTCAAGGATGAGCGGGAAACTTTGTTAATAAGGAGACGGGCACCGCCCAACGTGGGGCTCGAACCCACGACCCTGAGATTAAGAGTCTCATGCTCTACCGACTGAGCTAGCCGGGCGCCGGTGGAGCTGGGGGTTAACTTGTCCCTGTTGACGGCAATTTGACAAGGTATACTTCCTGGCTTTTCATCATGTGCTGACCGGATTCGAGAGTAGCACACCCTGTTCTTTGTTGATTACTGTACCTCCAGCAGCGCAAATGTCAGTAATCATTGAAATGTACGACCTACAATCTCCTCAGCATGCCCGCGTGGACTCCTCAGTGATCATCCTTCTACGTTCTGCTGTAGTTTTCATGCAAGTGAAAACCGTGCTCCAAATAACAGCGGCACAGTTGTATCCTGCGGTAAGCATTCTTCTAATTCCATCGTTTTGCTCCAGGTAAAAGGTAGCGCATCATAGTGTTGATATTCCAAGGTTTCAGAGTCCGTATTGGATGGCTTGGATGCAGACATCGCTCAGAGCTCCCAGTATGATTTTCCCGAGTTCAGTTTTGCAGTGTTTTAGTGCTTTACTACTTCCAGTGGGCCTTTGAATGCTCTGCTAAGTAGAGACGTGACATAATTACTAATGCGACCGAGTGTGCTGGCTGTTCCTGGTTCGTAATGATTAACGCGAGAAATCAATATAAACATAACTGCTTCGATTTCGAGGTTCAGTTGAAGCTTTCAAAGAAACTATCAAAGACCTCAGAACAACCGAAGACACATTTGGTCATCTCCGTATTGGTGAAGATTAAAGAGTCCCGCAAGTGTCAAGCTTGCACAAACACACACGAGAGAGAAACTCAGGACAGAATTTAAAGAAAGGGAGATGCAGACTATTTGAAGGCACTTTGCTAACCCAATGGCATGCTTATGAATCGTGCATAGGACACATGTAGCAGAGGATGGTTTCGATCCATCGACCTCTGGGTTATGGGCCCAGCACGCTTCCGCTGCGCCACTCTGCTGACGGCCTCTCTGCGTGTGGCGCACAACTGCTCTTTTTATTTCCTACATAAGTGATGAAAGAGTTGAAAGTTTCAACGACAAACGCAGACGTCACTTTGAGCGCTTGGTGTTGTAGCACAAATCATCACATGCTGCTCTACACTGGATTATAAAAGCCGACACATTTTCCAAACATTTTAATGCTGGAGTCACACTGTAGTATTAATAACAGTGCGATACTCGAGGAGCGTAGTGGGATCGCGGTGGCTCATCAGACCGCCCCGGGACGGGGGGCCCGCGTCAGGATGGCCGAGCGGTCTAAGGCGCTGCGTTCAGGTCGCAGTCTCCCCTGGAGGCGTGGGTTCGAATCCCACTCCTGACAAAAAGCTTGCTCAGTGCCGTCTCCAGTCGGGTGCAAATGGGTGAAGCAGCCTGCCGCAGGGAACGTGCGCCGATAGGCGTAGGTGTATCCCCTGCCTCTTCCGATTTAGCTCGTGCTCCATAGGATGGAAGCGGATGCTCTGGCTTTTTGACTCGAATATAACCTGATCACAACAGAAGGCCGTGCAGCCCAGTGCTGGTTTAAGAATGCCTCGTGTCTTCAGGCCCCTATTCCTTCAGGTTACCCCTTTGGAATAGTCGTCCGAAAAAGACGGGAAAGGAAAAGCATGTAAGCTCCCACACACTGCGTTAGCATTAGCGGTTGGAATCTGATGGGAGAAAAGCAACCTGGCTCGCCGTCAAGCAATCCATCCCTGGTCTCCCACGTGACAGGCGGGGATACGCACCACTATACTAACGAGGAGCGCTTGCTTGGCGCTTGAAGACACTTCCTCTTGCGGCTACTACTGTTTCCGGTTTCGTCTTTTCTTTTCATTCCTCCCAGAGGAGCGCATGAAAACGTTTCCATCTGCGCCATCCTCACCCCTCCAATGCTATGGTCCCTGCTCCTCCTGGTGCACTGCAAACACTCATTCAGCCGGTTCTTTCAGTTTGAATACTTAGGTCTTCAAAGGCTGGAAGTAGGGCGCAAGACATGCCAATGCCAAAAGCGTGGCAGTGTGCTTCCAGCTGTGAAATGTCACTGGTGGATGTTGAAGACATTACTTCCAAGGCAGCAGGTCCAAGCGATTTAGCGTTTGTACAAGAAGCAGGAAGAGAGAAACGGCACTCCGCCTTTTTCTGGGCAGGCCGAAGCGACAGGAGAAGGGCGCCGTAGTCGGCAGGATTCGAGCCGACGCGGGGAGACCCCAATGGCTTTCTAGCCCATCGCCTTAACCGCTCGGCCACGACTACAGGGAGCGCCGCCGCCGCCGGCTTGCAATCATTTAACACGGAGGGCGAGGCGGCGGCGGTAACCTTTTTCAATGTCGCTCTCCGCTTCCCCCCAAAAAAAGCCAAATGACATGCTAGCACTCGGACACCCTTCAGAAGACTGAAGGGTGGCTTAAAGCTGGAAGGATTAGGTCTCCCCGTTCCGACGCGACAATCGAACTTCCTTAGGCAGAGAGAAAGCAACATCGAGGAGCGTCAACAAGACTTTAGAAGCTGCGACACACGCCACTTTCAGTCGCAGACACAGCAGTTTTAAAGGCAGGAATCGCCTTTGCGAACGCCATGAGAAACAGAACGCAAGCTCAGGTCCTGCGGTTTAACAAACAGCCTCGGCTTTCAAGCGACATTTCTTTTCTGGAGCGAATTCACTTTCAACTTCAAGAAATTCACACAACTTGCGAAATACGAAATACAAATCTGGCTCATCGCTGCACAAGAAATACCGCCGGCTGGCAAGAAAATGACAACGGTGTTTTTCCTTAACGAAAAACTTCCCATGGAGAAAAACAACGGCTGTGCGTCTCTGTCGGCTTGATTCAGTTTAATGCAAGTATTCATTCTCCTCCTGGAAAATACAGCTTGCGAAAGATGAAATACAATTCTTGGCTTTTCTGGGTGAGTGCAGAAGAAATCCTGCCGGCTGGCAGAAGAATTCCAGCCTTTTTTACTCTTTAACCACAAACTTGCGAATGATACAAAGCAAGCGGGGTGCGTTTCTGTGCAGTTGTTAACTGAACAGCTGCTGCTTCAAGCCCACCCAGGGCTCATTCCGATTTCAACATCATGCCCCCTGAAGGTAGACTGGATTTCTTTGCGAGGCATTCACCTTTTGGACGTTTCAGGAAAGGTGCGTGTCGATGCCAGACTTGAAAAGCTTTCCATACAAAGAAACAACATAGTGCTTTTGATTGATGGGAAACGGCAAGAGCGGTTTGAGCAGCTCCGGCCTCTCAACCGCTTTACAATGTGATCGGCACCTCGGTAGCCAGTTTAGAAGGCTGAAAAGGATGCTGGAAGCACAGCGACGTTCTAAAACCAGCGCTTGAAAAGCATCTGCATACATAAAATGTCCATTTCCCCAAAGCTGAATCTGCATCTTCAGAAGATTGTCAGCTATACGTTTTCGTTCTTTGTTTCCTTTTTTTACGACAAGCTTTCGAGAAATGAACTGTCTATTGTGATGAAGGCTGCGTTAGAAATTGTGCATCTAGCTTAGTTCAATGAAATCGGGAGGTGCACCTGTCTCAAGCGGATGGCTCTTTGCAGGCACACTACGGAAACCTGCGGGCGCAAGTTGGGAGAAGTGACTCTTGCAGAGTGTTGAGCTTCGAGAAGAGGGCTCCGCTCAGGAAGATATTTCCACATGTTGAAGAGTCGCTTTTCGCCCTTTCTTTCCCACATTTTTCCAGTGCGGTTATTGATCGCGTTCAAAATGTTTTCCCAACGTACGTGTTACCTGCAAAATCACAGTGAAACTGTTATGCCGAAAAGATTCCTAATAGTTATTGTATTAGAATAGCTCTCCAATTTCTTAGCCTTCGTACACGCAATGTTTAAGGAAACGCTAGAGTAAATGAAACTGTAAATAGACAGGAGCTCTTCTTAGTTTTCATACAAGTTATGATGGCTGCAGCTCCTATCTGCGTCCGGGTGACCGGAGCCAAGGGATTATCTGCGGAACCTTTGATTTATCTCTCGGGCAAGGAGCTAGATACGCCCTTTTCATCTCGGTTTGATCACACCTGTGCATTAAAACGCAGTGCTCGGTACCATCGAGGTGTAAGAGGTTCAAGGATGAGCGGGAAACTTTGTTAATAAGGAGACGGGCACCGCCCAACGTGGGGCTCGAACCCACGACCCTGAGATTAAGAGTCTCATGCTCTACCGACTGAGCTAGCCGGGCGCCGGTGGAGCTGGTGGTTAACTTGTCCCTGTTGACGGCAATTTGACAAGGTATACTTCCTGGCTTTTCATCATGTGCTGACCGGATTCGAGAGTAGCACACCCTGTTCTTTGTTGATTACTGTACCTCCAGCAGCGCAAATGTCAGTAATCATTGAAATGTACGACCTACAATCTCCTCAGCATGCCCGCGTGGACTCCTCAGTGATCATCCTTCTACGTTCTGCTGTAGTTTTCATGCAAGTGAAAACCGTGCTCCAAATAACAGCGGCACAGTTGTATCCTGCGGTAAGCATTCTTCTAATTCCATCGTTTTGCTCCAGGTAAAAGGTAGCGCATCATACGGTTGATATTCCAAGGTTTCAGAGTCCGTATTGGATGGCTTGGATGCAGACATCGCTCAGAGCTCCCAGTATGATTTTCCCGAGTTCAGTTTTGCAGTGTTTTAGTGCTTTACTACTTCCAGTGGGCCTTTGAATGCTCTGCTAAGTAGAGACGTGACATAATTACTAATGCGACCGAGTGTGCTGGCTGTTCCTGGTTCGTAATGATTAACGCGAGAAATCAATATAAACATAACTGCTTCGATTTCGAGGTTCAGTTGAAGCTTTCAAAGAAACTATCAAAGACCTCAGAACAACCGAAGACACATTTGGTCATCTCCGTATTGGTGAAGATTAAAGAGTCCCGCAAGTGTCAAGCTTGCACAAACACACACGAGAGAGAAACTCAGGACAGAATTTAAAGAAAGGGAGATGCAGACTATTTGAAGGCACTTTGCTAACCCAATGGCATGCTTATGAATCGTGCATAGGACACATGTAGCAGAGGATGGTTTCGATCCATCGACCTCTGGGTTATGGGCCCAGCACGCTTCCGCTGCGCCACTCTGCTGACGGCCTCTCTGCGTGTGGCGCACAACTGCTCTTTTTATTTCCTACATAAGTGATGAAAGAGTTGAAAGTTTCAACGACAAACGCAGACGTCACTTTGAGCGCTTGGTGTTGTAGCACAAATCATCACATGCTGCTCTACACTGGATTATAAAAGCCAACACATTTTCCAAACATTTTAATGCTGGAGTCACACTGTAGTATTAATAACAGTGCGATACTCGAGGAGCGTAGTGGGATCGCGGTGGCTCATCAGACCGCCCCGGGACAGGGGGCCCGCGTCAGGATGGCCGAGCGGTCTAAGGCGCTGCGTTCAGGTTGCAGTCTCCCCTGGAGGCGTGGGTTCGAATCCCACTCCTGACAAAAAGCTTGCTCAGTGCCGTCTCCAGTCGGGTGCAAATGGGTGAAGCAGCCTGCCGCGGGGAACGTGCGCCGATAGGCGTAGGTGTATCCCCTGCCTCTTCCGATTTAGCTCGTGCTCCATAGGATGGAAGCGGATGCTCTGGCTTTTTGACTCGAATATAACCTGATCACAACAGAAGGCCGTGCAGCCCAGTGCTGGTTTAAGAATGCCTCGTGTCTTCAGGCCCCTATTCCTTCAGGTTACCCCTTTGGAATAGTCGTCCGAAAAAGACGGGAAAGGAAAAGCATGTAAGCTCCCACACACTGCGTTAGCATTAGCGGTTGGAATCTGATGGGAGAAAAGCAACCTGGCTCGCCGTCAAGCAATCCATCCCTGGTCTCCCACGTGACAGGCGGGGATACGCACCACTATACTAACGAGGAGCGCTTGCTTGGCGCTTGAAGACACTTCCTCTTGCGGCTACTACTGTTTCCGGTTTCGTCTTTTCTTTTCATTCCTCCCAGAGGAGCGCATGAAAACGTTTCCATCTGCGCCATCCTCACCCCTCCAATGCTATGGTCCCTGCTCCTCCTGGTGCACTGCAAACACTCATTCAGCCGGTTCTTTCAGTTTGAATACTTAGGTCTTCAAAGGCTGGAAGTAGGGCGCAAGACATGCCAATGCCAAAAGCGTGGCAGTGTGCTTCCAGCTGTGAAATGTCACTGGTGGATGTTGAAGACATTACTTCCAAGGCAGCAGGTCCAAGCGATTTAGCGTTTGTACAAGAAGCAGGAAGAGAGAAACAGCACTCCGCCTTTTTCTGGGCAGGCCGAAGCGACAGGAGAAGGGCGCCGTAGTCGGCAGGATTCGAGCCGACGCGGGGAGACCCCAATGGCTTTCTAGCCCATCGCCTTAACCGCTCGGCCACGACTACAGGGAGCGCCGCCGCCGCCGGCTTGCAATCATTTAACACGGAGGGCGAGGCGGCGGCGGTAACCTTTTTCAATGTCGCTCTCCGCTTCCCCCAAAAAAAAGCCAAATGACATGCTAGCACTCGGACACCCTTCAGAAGACTGAAGGGTGGCTTAAAGCTGGAAGGATTAGGTCTCCCCGTTCCGACGCGACAATCGAACTTCCTTAGGCAGAGAGAAAGCAACATCGAGGAGCGTCAACAAGACTTTAGAAGCTGCGACACACGCCACTTTCAGTCGCAGACACAGCAGTTTTAAAGGCAGGAATCGCCTTTGCGAACGCCATGAGAAACAGAACGCAAGCTCAGGTCCTGCGGTTTAACAAACAGCCTCGGCTTTCAAGCGACATTTCTTTTCTGGAGCGAATTCACTTTCAACTTCAAGAAATTCACACAACTTGCGAAATACGAAATACAAATCTGGCTCATCGCTGCACAAGAAATACCGCCGGCTGGCAAGAAAATGACAACGGTGTTTTTCCTTAACGAAAAACTTCCCATGGAGAAAAACAACGGCTGTGCGTCTCTGTCGGCTTGATTCAGTTTAATGCAAGTATTCATTCTCCTCCTGGAAAATACAGCTTGCGAAAGATGAAATACAATTCTTGGCTTTTCTGGGTGAGTGCAGAAGAAATCCTGCCGGCTGGCAGAAGAATTCCAGCCTTTTTTACTCTTTAACCACAAACTTGCGAATGATACAAAGCAAGCGGGGTGCGTTTCTGTGCAGCTGTTAACTGAACAGCTGCTGCTTCAAGCCCACCCAGGGCTCATTCCGATTTCAACATCATGCCCCCTGAAGGTAGACTGGATTTCTTTGCGAAGCATTCACCTTTTGGACGTTTCAGGAAAGGTGCGTGTCGATGCCAGACTTGAAAAGCTTTCCATACAAAGAAACAACATAGTGCTTTTGATTGATGGGAAACGGCAAGAGCGGTTTGAGCAGCTCCGGCCTCTCAACCGCTTTACAATGTGATCGGCACCTCGGTAGCCAGTTTAGAAGGCTGAAAAGGATGCTGGAAGCACAGCGACGTTCTAAAACCAGCGCTTGAAAAGCATCTGCATACATAAAATGTCCATTTCCCCAAAGCTGAATCTGCATCTTCAGAAGATTGTCAGCTATACGTTTTCGTTCTTTGTTTCCTTTTTTTACGACAAGCTTTCGAGAAATGAACTGTCTATTGTGATGAAGGCTGCGTTAGAAATTGTGCATCTAGCTTAGTTCAATGAAATCGGGAGGTGCACCTGTCTCAAGCGGATGGCTCTTTGCAGGCACACTACGGAAACCTGCGGGCGCAAGTTGGGAGAAGTGACTCTTGCAGAGTGTTGAGCTTCGAGAAGAGGGCTCCGCTCAGGAAGATATTTCCACATGTTGAAGAGTCGCTTTTCGCCCTTTCTTTCCCACATTTTTCCAGTGCGGTTATTGATCGCGTTCAAAATGTTTTCCCAACGTACGTGTTACCTGCAAAATCACAGTGAAACTGTTATGCCGAAAAGATTCCTAATAGTTATTGTATTAGAATAGCTCTCCAATTTCTTAGCCTTCGTACACGCAATGTTTAAGGAAACGCTAGAGTAAATGAAACTGTAAATAGACAGGAGCTCTTCTTAGTTTTCATACAAGTTATGATGGCTGCAGCTCCTATCTGCGTCCGGGTGACCGGAGCCAAGGGATTATCTGCGGAACCTTTGATTTATCTCTCGGGCAAGGAGCTAGATACGCCCTTTTCATCTCGGTTTGATCACACCTGTGCATTAAAACGCAGTGCTCGGTACCATCGAGGTGTAAGAGGTTCAAGGATGAGCGGGAAACTTTGTTAATAAGGAGACGGGCACCGCCCAACGTGGGGCTCGAACCCACGACCCTGAGATTAAGAGTCTCATGCTCTACCGACTGAGCTAGCCGGGCGCCGGTGGAGCTGGTGGTTAACTTGTCCCTGTTGACGGCAATTTGACAAGGTATACTTCCTGGCTTTTCATCATGTGCTGACCGGATTCGAGAGTAGCACACCCTGTTCTTTGTTGATTACTGTACCTCCAGCAGCGCAAATGTCAGTAATCATTGAAATGTACGACCTACAATCTCCTCAGCATGCCCGCGTGGACTCCTCAGTGATCATCCTTCTACGTTCTGCTGTAGTTTTCATGCAAGTGAAAACCGTGCTCCAAATAACAGCGGCACAGTTGTATCCTGCGGTAAGCATTCTTCTAATTCCATCGTTTTGCTCCAGGTAAAAGGTAGCGCATCATACGGTTGATATTCCAAGGTTTCAGAGTCCGTATTGGATGGCTTGGATGCAGACATCGCTCAGAGCTCCCAGTATGATTTTCCCGAGTTCAGTTTTGCAGTGTTTTAGTGCTTTACTACTTCCAGTGGGCCTTTGAATGCTCTGCTAAGTAGAGACGTGACATAATTACTAATGCGACCGAGTGTGCTGGCTGTTCCTGGTTCGTAATGATTAACGCGAGAAATCAATATAAACATAACTGCTTCGATTTCGAGGTTCAGTTGAAGCTTTCAAAGAAACTATCAAAGACCTCAGAACAACCGAAGACACATTTGGTCATCTCCGTATTGGTGAAGATTAAAGAGTCCCGCAAGTGTCAAGCTTGCACAAACACACACGAGAGAGAAACTCAGGACAGAATTTAAAGAAAGGGAGATGCAGACTATTTGAAGGCACTTTGCTAACCCAATGGCATGCTTATGAATCGTGCATAGGACACATGTAGCAGAGGATGGTTTCGATCCATCGACCTCTGGGTTATGGGCCCAGCACGCTTCCGCTGCGCCACTCTGCTGACGGCCTCTCTGCGTGTGGCGCACAACTGCTCTTTTTATTTCCTACATAAGTGATGAAAGAGTTGAAAGTTTCAACGACAAACGCAGACGTCACTTTGAGCGCTTGGTGTTGTAGCACAAATCATCACATGCTGCTCTACACTGGATTATAAAAGCCAACACATTTTCCAAACATTTTAATGCTGGAGTCACACTGTAGTATTAATAACAGTGCGATACTCGAGGAGCGTAGTGGGATCGCGGTGGCTCATCAGACCGCCCCGGGACAGGGGGCCCGCGTCAGGATGGCCGAGCGGTCTAAGGCGCTGCGTTCAGGTCGCAGTCTCCCCTGGAGGCGTGGGTTCGAATCCCACTCCTGACAAAAAGCTTGCTCAGTGCCGTCTCCAGTCGGGTGCAAATGGGTGAAGCAGCCTGCCGCGGGGAACGTGCGCCGATAGGCGTAGGTGTATCCCCTGCCTCTTCCGATTTAGCTCGTGCTCCATAGGATGGAAGCGGATGCTCTGGCTTTTTGACTCGAATATAACCTGATCACAACAGAAGGCCGTGCAGCCCAGTGCTGGTTTAAGAATGCCTCGTGTCTTCAGGCCCCTATTCCTTCAGGTTACCCCTTTGGAATAGTCGTCCGAAAAAGACGGGAAAGGAAAAGCATGTAAGCTCCCACACACTGCGTTAGCATTAGCGGTTGGAATCTGATGGGAGAAAAGCAACCTGGCTCGCCGTCAAGCAATCCATCCCTGGTCTCCCACGTGACAGGCGGGGATACGCACCACTATACTAACGAGGAGCGCTTGCTTGGCGCTTGAAGACACTTCCTCTTGCGGCTACTACTGTTTCCGGTTTCGTCTTTTCTTTTCATTCCTCCCAGAGGAGCGCATGAAAACGTTTCCATCTGCGCCATCCTCACCCCTCCAATGCTATGGTCCCTGCTCCTCCTGGTGCACTGCAAACACTCATTCAGCCGGTTCTTTCAGTTTGAATACTTAGGTCTTCAAAGGCTGGAAGTAGGGCGCAAGACATGCCAATGCCAAAAGCGTGGCAGTGTGCTTCCAGCTGTGAAATGTCACTGGTGGATGTTGAAGACATTACTTCCAAGGCAGCAGGTCCAAGCGATTTAGCGTTTGTACAAGAAGCAGGAAGAGAGAAACAGCACTCCGCCTTTTTCTGGGCAGGCCGAAGCGACAGGAGAAGGGCGCCGTAGTCGGCAGGATTCGAGCCGACGCGGGGAGACCCCAATGGCTTTCTAGCCCATCGCCTTAACCGCTCGGCCACGACTACAGGGAGCGCCGCCGCCGCCGGCTTGCAATCATTTAACACGGAGGGCGAGGCGGCGGCGGTAACCTTTTTCAATGTCGCTCTCCGCTTCCCCCAAAAAAAAGCCAAATGACATGCTAGCACTCGGACACCCTTCAGAAGACTGAAGGGTGGCTTAAAGCTGGAAGGATTAGGTCTCCCCGTTCCGACGCGACAATCGAACTTCCTTAGGCAGAGAGAAAGCAACATCGAGGAGCGTCAACAAGACTTTAGAAGCTGCGACACACGCCACTTTCAGTCGCAGACACAGCAGTTTTAAAGGCAGGAATCGCCTTTGCGAACGCCATGAGAAACAGAACGCAAGCTCAGGTCCTGCGGTTTAACAAACAGCCTCGGCTTTCAAGCGACATTTCTTTTCTGGAGCGAATTCACTTTCAACTTCAAGAAATTCACACAACTTGCGAAATACGAAATACAAATCTGGCTCATCGCTGCACAAGAAATACCGCCGGCTGGCAAGAAAATGACAACGGTGTTTTTCCTTAACGAAAAACTTCCCATGGAGAAAAACAACGGCTGTGCGTCTCTGTCGGCTTGATTCAGTTTAATGCAAGTATTCATTCTCCTCCTGGAAAATACAGCTTGCGAAAGATGAAATACAATTCTTGGCTTTTCTGGGTGAGTGCAGAAGAAATCCTGCCGGCTGGCAGAAGAATTCCAGCCTTTTTTACTCTTTAACCACAAACTTGCGAATGATACAAAGCAAGCGGGGTGCGTTTCTGTGCAGCTGTTAACTGAACAGCTGCTGCTTCAAGCCCACCCAGGGCTCATTCCGATTTCAACATCATGCCCCCTGAAGGTAGACTGGATTTCTTTGCGAAGCATTCACCTTTTGGACGTTTCAGGAAAGGTGCGTGTCGATGCCAGACTTGAAAAGCTTTCCATACAAAGAAACAACATAGTGCTTTTGATTGATGGGAAACGGCAAGAGCGGTTTGAGCAGCTCCGGCCTCTCAACCGCTTTACAATGTGATCGGCACCTCGGTAGCCAGTTTAGAAGGCTGAAAAGGATGCTGGAAGCACAGCGACGTTCTAAAACCAGCGCTTGAAAAGCATCTGCATACATAAAATGTCCATTTCCCCAAAGCTGAATCTGCATCTTCAGAAGATTGTCAGCTATACGTTTTCGTTCTTTGTTTCCTTTTTTTACGACAAGCTTTCGAGAAATGAACTGTCTATTGTGATGAAGGCTGCGTTAGAAATTGTGCATCTAGCTTAGTTCAATGAAATCGGGAGGTGCACCTGTCTCAAGCGGATGGCTCTTTGCAGGCACACTACGGAAACCTGCGGGCGCAAGTTGGGAGAAGTGACTCTTGCAGAGTGTTGAGCTTCGAGAAGAGGGCTCCGCTCAGGAAGATATTTCCACATGTTGAAGAGTCGCTTTTCGCCCTTTCTTTCCCACATTTTTCCAGTGCGGTTATTGATCGCGTTCAAAATGTTTTCCCAACGTACGTGTTACCTGCAAAATCACAGTGAAACTGTTATGCCGAAAAGATTCCTAATAGTTATTGTATTAGAATAGCTCTCCAATTTCTTAGCCTTCGTACACGCAATGTTTAAGGAAACGCTAGAGTAAATGAAACTGTAAATAGACAGGAGCTCTTCTTAGTTTTCATACAAGTTATGATGGCTGCAGCTCCTATCTGCGTCCGGGTGACCGGAGCCAAGGGATTATCTGCGGAACCTTTGATTTATCTCTCGGGCAAGGAGCTAGATACGCCCTTTTCATCTCGGTTTGATCACACCTGTGCATTAAAACGCAGTGCTCGGTACCATCGAGGTGTAAGAGGTTCAAGGATGAGCGGGAAACTTTGTTAATAAGGAGACGGGCACCGCCCAACGTGGGGCTCGAACCCACGACCCTGAGATTAAGAGTCTCATGCTCTACCGACTGAGCTAGCCGGGCGCCGGTGGAGCTGGTGGTTAACTTGTCCCTGTTGACGGCAATTTGACAAGGTATACTTCCTGGCTTTTCATCATGTGCTGACCGGATTCGAGAGTAGCACACCCTGTTCTTTGTTGATTACTGTACCTCCAGCAGCGCAAATGTCAGTAATCATTGAAATGTACGACCTACAATCTCCTCAGCATGCCCGCGTGGACTCCTCAGTGATCATCCTTCTACGTTCTGCTGTAGTTTTCATGCAAGTGAAAACCGTGCTCCAAATAACAGCGGCACAGTTGTATCCTGCGGTAAGCATTCTTCTAATTCCATCGTTTTGCTCCAGGTAAAAGGTAGCGCATCATACGGTTGATATTCCAAGGTTTCAGAGTCCGTATTGGATGGCTTGGATGCAGACATCGCTCAGAGCTCCCAGTATGATTTTCCCGAGTTCAGTTTTGCAGTGTTTTAGTGCTTTACTACTTCCAGTGGGCCTTTGAATGCTCTGCTAAGTAGAGACGTGACATAATTACTAATGCGACCGAGTGTGCTGGCTGTTCCTGGTTCGTAATGATTAACGCGAGAAATCAATATAAACATAACTGCTTCGATTTCGAGGTTCAGTTGAAGCTTTCAAAGAAACTATCAAAGACCTCAGAACAACCGAAGACACATTTGGTCATCTCCGTATTGGTGAAGATTAAAGAGTCCCGCAAGTGTCAAGCTTGCACAAACACACACGAGAGAGAAACTCAGGACAGAATTTAAAGAAAGGGAGATGCAGACTATTTGAAGGCACTTTGCTAACCCAATGGCATGCTTATGAATCGTGCATAGGACACATGTAGCAGAGGATGGTTTCGATCCATCGACCTCTGGGTTATGGGCCCAGCACGCTTCCGCTGCGCCACTCTGCTGACGGCCTCTCTGCGTGTGGCGCACAACTGCTCTTTTTATTTCCTACATAAGTGATGAAAGAGTTGAAAGTTTCAACGACAAACGCAGACGTCACTTTGAGCGCTTGGTGTTGTAGCACAAATCATCACATGCTGCTCTACACTGGATTATAAAAGCCAACACATTTTCCAAACATTTTAATGCTGGAGTCACACTGTAGTATTAATAACAGTGCGATACTCGAGGAGCGTAGTGGGATCGCGGTGGCTCATCAGACCGCCCCGGGACAGGGGGCCCGCGTCAGGATGGCCGAGCGGTCTAAGGCGCTGCGTTCAGGTCGCAGTCTCCCCTGGAGGCGTGGGTTCGAATCCCACTCCTGACAAAAAGCTTGCTCAGTGCCGTCTCCAGTCGGGTGCAAATGGGTGAAGCAGCCTGCCGCGGGGAACGTGCGCCGATAGGCGTAGGTGTATCCCCTGCCTCTTCCGATTTAGCTCGTGCTCCATAGGATGGAAGCGGATGCTCTGGCTTTTTGACTCGAATATAACCTGATCACAACAGAAGGCCGTGCAGCCCAGTGCTGGTTTAAGAATGCCTCGTGTCTTCAGGCCCCTATTCCTTCAGGTTACCCCTTTGGAATAGTCGTCCGAAAAAGACGGGAAAGGAAAAGCATGTAAGCTCCCACACACTGCGTTAGCATTAGCGGTTGGAATCTGATGGGAGAAAAGCAACCTGGCTCGCCGTCAAGCAATCCATCCCTGGTCTCCCACGTGACAGGCGGGGATACGCACCACTATACTAACGAGGAGCGCTTGCTTGGCGCTTGAAGACACTTCCTCTTGCGGCTACTACTGTTTCCGGTTTCGTCTTTTCTTTTCATTCCTCCCAGAGGAGCGCATGAAAACGTTTCCATCTGCGCCATCCTCACCCCTCCAATGCTATGGTCCCTGCTCCTCCTGGTGCACTGCAAACACTCATTCAGCCGGTTCTTTCAGTTTGAATACTTAGGTCTTCAAAGGCTGGAAGTAGGGCGCAAGACATGCCAATGCCAAAAGCGTGGCAGTGTGCTTCCAGCTGTGAAATGTCACTGGTGGATGTTGAAGACATTACTTCCAAGGCAGCAGGTCCAAGCGATTTAGCGTTTGTACAAGAAGCAGGAAGAGAGAAACAGCACTCCGCCTTTTTCTGGGCAGGCCGAAGCGACAGGAGAAGGGCGCCGTAGTCGGCAGGATTCGAGCCGACGCGGGGAGACCCCAATGGCTTTCTAGCCCATCGCCTTAACCGCTCGGCCACGACTACAGGGAGCGCCGCCGCCGCCGGCTTGCAATCATTTAACACGGAGGGCGAGGCGGCGGCGGTAACCTTTTTCAATGTCGCTCTCCGCTTCCCCCAAAAAAAAGCCAAATGACATGCTAGCACTCGGACACCCTTCAGAAGACTGAAGGGTGGCTTAAAGCTGGAAGGATTAGGTCTCCCCGTTCCGACGCGACAATCGAACTTCCTTAGGCAGAGAGAAAGCAACATCGAGGAGCGTCAACAAGACTTTAGAAGCTGCGACACACGCCACTTTCAGTCGCAGACACAGCAGTTTTAAAGGCAGGAATCGCCTTTGCGAACGCCATGAGAAACAGAACGCAAGCTCAGGTCCTGCGGTTTAACAAACAGCCTCGGCTTTCAAGCGACATTTCTTTTCTGGAGCGAATTCACTTTCAACTTCAAGAAATTCACACAACTTGCGAAATACGAAATACAAATCTGGCTCATCGCTGCACAAGAAATACCGCCGGCTGGCAAGAAAATGACAACGGTGTTTTTCCTTAACGAAAAACTTCCCATGGAGAAAAACAACGGCTGTGCGTCTCTGTCGGCTTGATTCAGTTTAATGCAAGTATTCATTCTCCTCCTGGAAAATACAGCTTGCGAAAGATGAAATACAATTCTTGGCTTTTCTGGGTGAGTGCAGAAGAAATCCTGCCGGCTGGCAGAAGAATTCCAGCCTTTTTTACTCTTTAACCACAAACTTGCGAATGATACAAAGCAAGCGGGGTGCGTTTCTGTGCAGCTGTTAACTGAACAGCTGCTGCTTCAAGCCCACCCAGGGCTCATTCCGATTTCAACATCATGCCCCCTGAAGGTAGACTGGATTTCTTTGCGAAGCATTCACCTTTTGGACGTTTCAGGAAAGGTGCGTGTCGATGCCAGACTTGAAAAGCTTTCCATACAAAGAAACAACATAGTGCTTTTGATTGATGGGAAACGGCAAGAGCGGTTTGAGCAGCTCCGGCCTCTCAACCGCTTTACAATGTGATCGGCACCTCGGTAGCCAGTTTAGAAGGCTGAAAAGGATGCTGGAAGCACAGCGACGTTCTAAAACCAGCGCTTGAAAAGCATCTGCATACATAAAATGTCCATTTCCCCAAAGCTGAATCTGCATCTTCAGAAGATTGTCAGCTATACGTTTTCGTTCTTTGTTTCCTTTTTTTACGACAAGCTTTCGAGAAATGAACTGTCTATTGTGATGAAGGCTGCGTTAGAAATTGTGCATCTAGCTTAGTTCAATGAAATCGGGAGGTGCACCTGTCTCAAGCGGATGGCTCTTTGCAGGCACACTACGGAAACCTGCGGGCGCAAGTTGGGAGAAGTGACTCTTGCAGAGTGTTGAGCTTCGAGAAGAGGGCTCCGCTCAGGAAGATATTTCCACATGTTGAAGAGTCGCTTTTCGCCCTTTCTTTCCCACATTTTTCCAGTGCGGTTATTGATCGCGTTCAAAATGTTTTCCCAACGTACGTGTTACCTGCAAAATCACAGTGAAACTGTTATGCCGAAAAGATTCCTAATAGTTATTGTATTAGAATAGCTCTCCAATTTCTTAGCCTTCGTACACGCAATGTTTAAGGAAACGCTAGAGTAAATGAAACTGTAAATAGACAGGAGCTCTTCTTAGTTTTCATACAAGTTATGATGGCTGCAGCTCCTATCTGCGTCCGGGTGACCGGAGCCAAGGGATTATCTGCGGAACCTTTGATTTATCTCTCGGGCAAGGAGCTAGATACGCCCTTTTCATCTCGGTTTGATCACACCTGTGCATTAAAACGCAGTGCTCGGTACCATCGAGGTGTAAGAGGTTCAAGGATGAGCGGGAAACTTTGTTAATAAGGAGACGGGCACCGCCCAACGTGGGGCTCGAACCCACGACCCTGAGATTAAGAGTCTCATGCTCTACCGACTGAGCTAGCCGGGCGCCGGTGGAGCTGGTGGTTAACTTGTCCCTGTTGACGGCAATTTGACAAGGTATACTTCCTGGCTTTTCATCATGTGCTGACCGGATTCGAGAGTAGCACACCCTGTTCTTTGTTGATTACTGTACCTCCAGCAGCGCAAATGTCAGTAATCATTGAAATGTACGACCTACAATCTCCTCAGCATGCCCGCGTGGACTCCTCAGTGATCATCCTTCTACGTTCTGCTGTAGTTTTCATGCAAGTGAAAACCGTGCTCCAAATAACAGCGGCACAGTTGTATCCTGCGGTAAGCATTCTTCTAATTCCATCGTTTTGCTCCAGGTAAAAGGTAGCGCATCATACGGTTGATATTCCAAGGTTTCAGAGTCCGTATTGGATGGCTTGGATGCAGACATCGCTCAGAGCTCCCAGTATGATTTTCCCGAGTTCAGTTTTGCAGTGTTTTAGTGCTTTACTACTTCCAGTGGGCCTTTGAATGCTCTGCTAAGTAGAGACGTGACATAATTACTAATGCGACCGAGTGTGCTGGCTGTTCCTGGTTCGTAATGATTAACGCGAGAAATCAATATAAACATAACTGCTTCGATTTCGAGGTTCAGTTGAAGCTTTCAAAGAAACTATCAAAGACCTCAGAACAACCGAAGACACATTTGGTCATCTCCGTATTGGTGAAGATTAAAGAGTCCCGCAAGTGTCAAGCTTGCACAAACACACACGAGAGAGAAACTCAGGACAGAATTTAAAGAAAGGGAGATGCAGACTATTTGAAGGCACTTTGCTAACCCAATGGCATGCTTATGAATCGTGCATAGGACACATGTAGCAGAGGATGGTTTCGATCCATCGACCTCTGGGTTATGGGCCCAGCACGCTTCCGCTGCGCCACTCTGCTGACGGCCTCTCTGCGTGTGGCGCACAACTGCTCTTTTTATTTCCTACATAAGTGATGAAAGAGTTGAAAGTTTCAACGACAAACGCAGACGTCACTTTGAGCGCTTGGTGTTGTAGCACAAATCATCACATGCTGCTCTACACTGGATTATAAAAGCCAACACATTTTCCAAACATTTTAATGCTGGAGTCACACTGTAGTATTAATAACAGTGCGATACTCGAGGAGCGTAGTGGGATCGCGGTGGCTCATCAGACCGCCCCGGGACAGGGGGCCCGCGTCAGGATGGCCGAGCGGTCTAAGGCGCTGCGTTCAGGTCGCAGTCTCCCCTGGAGGCGTGGGTTCGAATCCCACTCCTGACAAAAAGCTTGCTCAGTGCCGTCTCCAGTCGGGTGCAAATGGGTGAAGCAGCCTGCCGCGGGGAACGTGCGCCGATAGGCGTAGGTGTATCCCCTGCCTCTTCCGATTTAGCTCGTGCTCCATAGGATGGAAGCGGATGCTCTGGCTTTTTGACTCGAATATAACCTGATCACAACAGAAGGCCGTGCAGCCCAGTGCTGGTTTAAGAATGCCTCGTGTCTTCAGGCCCCTATTCCTTCAGGTTACCCCTTTGGAATAGTCGTCCGAAAAAGACGGGAAAGGAAAAGCATGTAAGCTCCCACACACTGCGTTAGCATTAGCGGTTGGAATCTGATGGGAGAAAAGCAACCTGGCTCGCCGTCAAGCAATCCATCCCTGGTCTCCCACGTGACAGGCGGGGATACGCACCACTATACTAACGAGGAGCGCTTGCTTGGCGCTTGAAGACACTTCCTCTTGCGGCTACTACTGTTTCCGGTTTCGTCTTTTCTTTTCATTCCTCCCAGAGGAGCGCATGAAAACGTTTCCATCTGCGCCATCCTCACCCCTCCAATGCTATGGTCCCTGCTCCTCCTGGTGCACTGCAAACACTCATTCAGCCGGTTCTTTCAGTTTGAATACTTAGGTCTTCAAAGGCTGGAAGTAGGGCGCAAGACATGCCAATGCCAAAAGCGTGGCAGTGTGCTTCCAGCTGTGAAATGTCACTGGTGGATGTTGAAGACATTACTTCCAAGGCAGCAGGTCCAAGCGATTTAGCGTTTGTACAAGAAGCAGGAAGAGAGAAACGGCACTCCGCCTTTTTCTGGGCAGGCCGAAGCGACAGGAGAAGGGCGCCGTAGTCGGCAGGATTCGAGCCGACGCGGGGAGACCCCAATGGCTTTCTAGCCCATCGCCTTAACCGCTCGGCCACGACTACAGGGAGCGCCGCCGCCGCCGGCTTGCAATCATTTAACACGGAGGGCGAGGCGGTGGCGGTAACCTTTTTCAATGTCGCTCTCCGCTTCCCCCCAAAAAAAGCCAAATGACATGCTAGCACTCGGACACCCTTCAGAAGACTGAAGGGTGGCTTAAAGCTGGAAGGATTAGGTCTCCCCGTTCCGACGCGACAATCGAACTTCCTTAGGCAGAGAGAAAGCAACATCGAGGAGCGTCAACAAGACTTTAGAAGCTGCGACACACGCCACTTTCAGTCGCAGACACAGCAGTTTTAAAGGCAGGAATCGCCTTTGCGAACGCCATGAGAAACAGAACGCAAGCTCAGGTCCTGCGGTTTAACAAACAGCCTCGGCTTTCAAGCGACATTTCTTTTCTGGAGCGAATTCACTTTCAACTTCAAGAAATTCACACAACTTGCGAAATACGAAATACAAATCTGGCTCATCGCTGCACAAGAAATACCGCCGGCTGGCAAGAAAATGACAACGGTGTTTTTCCTTAACGAAAAACTTCCCATGGAGAAAAACAACGGCTGTGCGTCTCTGTCGGCTTGATTCAGTTTAATGCAAGTATTCATTCTCCTCCTGGAAAATACAGCTTGCGAAAGATGAAATACAATTCTTGGCTTTTCTGGGTGAGTGCAGAAGAAATCCTGCCGGCTGGCAGAAGAATTCCAGCCTTTTTTACTCTTTAACCACAAACTTGCGAATGATACAAAGCAAGCGGGGTGCGTTTCTGTGCAGCTGTTAACTGAACAGCTGCTGCTTCAAGCCCACCCAGGGCTCATTCCGATTTCAACATCATGCCCCCTGAAGGTAGACTGGATTTCTTTGCGAAGCATTCACCTTTTGGACGTTTCAGGAAAGGTGCGTGTCGATGCCAGACTTGAAAAGCTTTCCATACAAAGAAACAACATAGTGCTTTTGATTGATGGGAAACGGCAAGAGCGGTTTGAGCAGCTCCGGCCTCTCAACCGCTTTACAATGTGATCGGCACCTCGGTAGCCAGTTTAGAAGGCTGAAAAGGATGCTGGAAGCACAGCGACGTTCTAAAACCAGCGCTTGAAAAGCATCTGCATACATAAAATGTCCATTTCCCCAAAGCTGAATCTGCATCTTCAGAAGATTGTCAGCTATACGTTTTCGTTCTTTGTTTCCTTTTTTTACGACAAGCTTTCGAGAAATGAACTGTCTATTGTGATGAAGGCTGCGTTAGAAATTGTGCATCTAGCTTAGTTCAATGAAATCGGGAGGTGCACCTGTCTCAAGCGGATGGCTCTTTGCAGGCACACTACGGAAACCTGCGGGCGCAAGTTGGGAGAAGTGACTCTTGCAGAGTGTTGAGCTTCGAGAAGAGGGCTCCGCTCAGGAAGATATTTCCACATGTTGAAGAGTCGCTTTTCGCCCTTTCTTTCCCACATTTTTCCAGTGCGGTTATTGATCGCGTTCAAAATGTTTTCCCAACGTACGTGTTACCTGCAAAATCACAGTGAAACTGTTATGCCGAAAAGATTCCTAATAGTTATTGTATTAGAATAGCTCTCCAATTTCTTAGCCTTCGTACACGCAATGTTTAAGGAAACGCTAGAGTAAATGAAACTGTAAATAGACAGGAGCTCTTCTTAGTTTTCATACAAGTTATGATGGCTGCAGCTCCTATCTGCGTCCGGGTGACCGGAGCCAAGGGATTATCTGCGGAACCTTTGATTTATCTCTCGGGCAAGGAGCTAGATACGCCCTTTTCATCTCGGTTTGATCACACCTGTGCATTAAAACGCAGTGCTCGGTACCATCGAGGTGTAAGAGGTTCAAGGATGAGCGGGAAACTTTGTTAATAAGGAGACGGGCACCGCCCAACGTGGGGCTCGAACCCACGACCCTGAGATTAAGAGTCTCATGCTCTACCGACTGAGCTAGCCGGGCGCCGGTGGAGCTGGTGGTTAACTTGTCCCTGTTGACGGCAATTTGACAAGGTATACTTCCTGGCTTTTCATCATGTGCTGACCGGATTCGAGAGTAGCACACCCTGTTCTTTGTTGATTACTGTACCTCCAGCAGCGCAAATGTCAGTAATCATTGAAATGTACGACCTACAATCTCCTCAGCATGCCCGCGTGGACTCCTCAGTGATCATCCTTCTACGTTCTGCTGTAGTTTTCATGCAAGTGAAAACCGTGCTCCAAATAACAGCGGCACAGTTGTATCCTGCGGTAAGCATTCTTCTAATTCCATCGTTTTGCTCCAGGTAAAAGGTAGCGCATCATACGGTTGATATTCCAAGGTTTCAGAGTCCGTATTGGATGGCTTGGATGCAGACATCGCTCAGAGCTCCCAGTATGATTTTCCCGAGTTCAGTTTTGCAGTGTTTTAGTGCTTTACTACTTCCAGTGGGCCTTTGAATGCTCTGCTAAGTAGAGACGTGACATAATTACTAATGCGACCGAGTGTGCTGGCTGTTCCTGGTTCGTAATGATTAACGCGAGAAATCAATATAAACATAACTGCTTCGATTTCGAGGTTCAGTTGAAGCTTTCAAAGAAACTATCAAAGACCTCAGAACAACCGAAGACACATTTGGTCATCTCCGTATTGGTGAAGATTAAAGAGTCCCGCAAGTGTCAAGCTTGCACAAACACACACGAGAGAGAAACTCAGGACAGAATTTAAAGAAAGGGAGATGCAGACTATTTGAAGGCACTTTGCTAACCCAATGGCATGCTTATGAATCGTGCATAGGACACATGTAGCAGAGGATGGTTTCGATCCATCGACCTCTGGGTTATGGGCCCAGCACGCTTCCGCTGCGCCACTCTGCTGACGGCCTCTCTGCGTGTGGCGCACAACTGCTCTTTTTATTTCCTACATAAGTGATGAAAGAGTTGAAAGTTTCAACGACAAACGCAGACGTCACTTTGAGCGCTTGGTGTTGTAGCACAAATCATCACATGCTGCTCTACACTGGATTATAAAAGCCAACACATTTTCCAAACATTTTAATGCTGGAGTCACACTGTAGTATTAATAACAGTGCGATACTCGAGGAGCGTAGTGGGATCGCGGTGGCTCATCAGACCGCCCCGGGACAGGGGGCCCGCGTCAGGATGGCCGAGCGGTCTAAGGCGCTGCGTTCAGGTCGCAGTCTCCCCTGGAGGCGTGGGTTCGAATCCCACTCCTGACAAAAAGCTTGCTCAGTGCCGTCTCCAGTCGGGTGCAAATGGGTGAAGCAGCCTGCCGCGGGGAACGTGCGCCGATAGGCGTAGGTGTATCCCCTGCCTCTTCCGATTTAGCTCGTGCTCCATAGGATGGAAGCGGATGCTCTGGCTTTTTGACTCGAATATAACCTGATCACAACAGAAGGCCGTGCAGCCCAGTGCTGGTTTAAGAATGCCTCGTGTCTTCAGGCCCCTATTCCTTCAGGTTACCCCTTTGGAATAGTCGTCCGAAAAAGACGGGAAAGGAAAAGCATGTAAGCTCCCACACACTGCGTTAGCATTAGCGGTTGGAATCTGATGGGAGAAAAGCAACCTGGCTCGCCGTCAAGCAATCCATCCCTGGTCTCCCACGTGACAGGCGGGGATACGCACCACTATACTAACGAGGAGCGCTTGCTTGGCGCTTGAAGACACTTCCTCTTGCGGCTACTACTGTTTCCGGTTTCGTCTTTTCTTTTCATTCCTCCCAGAGGAGCGCATGAAAACGTTTCCATCTGCGCCATCCTCACCCCTCCAATGCTATGGTCCCTGCTCCTCCTGGTGCACTGCAAACACTCATTCAGCCGGTTCTTTCAGTTTGAATACTTAGGTCTTCAAAGGCTGGAAGTAGGGCGCAAGACATGCCAATGCCAAAAGCGTGGCAGTGTGCTTCCAGCTGTGAAATGTCACTGGTGGATGTTGAAGACATTACTTCCAAGGCAGCAGGTCCAAGCGATTTAGCGTTTGTACAAGAAGCAGGAAGAGAGAAACGGCACTCCGCCTTTTTCTGGGCAGGCCGAAGCGACAGGAGAAGGGCGCCGTAGTCGGCAGGATTCGAGCCGACGCGGGGAGACCCCAATGGCTTTCTAGCCCATCGCCTTAACCGCTCGGCCACGACTACAGGGAGCGCCGCCGCCGCCGGCTTGCAATCATTTAACACGGAGGGCGAGGCGGTGGCGGTAACCTTTTTCAATGTCGCTCTCCGCTTCCCCCCAAAAAAAGCCAAATGACATGCTAGCACTCGGACACCCTTCAGAAGACTGAAGGGTGGCTTAAAGCTGGAAGGATTAGGTCTCCCCGTTCCGACGCGACAATCGAACTTCCTTAGGCAGAGAGAAAGCAACATCGAGGAGCGTCAACAAGACTTTAGAAGCTGCGACACACGCCACTTTCAGTCGCAGACACAGCAGTTTTAAAGGCAGGAATCGCCTTTGCGAACGCCATGAGAAACAGAACGCAAGCTCAGGTCCTGCGGTTTAACAAACAGCCTCGGCTTTCAAGCGACATTTCTTTTCTGGAGCGAATTCACTTTCAACTTCAAGAAATTCACACAACTTGCGAAATACGAAATACAAATCTGGCTCATCGCTGCACAAGAAATACCGCCGGCTGGCAAGAAAATGACAACGGTGTTTTTCCTTAACGAAAAACTTCCCATGGAGAAAAACAACGGCTGTGCGTCTCTGTCGGCTTGATTCAGTTTAATGCAAGTATTCATTCTCCTCCTGGAAAATACAGCTTGCGAAAGATGAAATACAATTCTTGGCTTTTCTGGGTGAGTGCAGAAGAAATCCTGCCGGCTGGCAGAAGAATTCCAGCCTTTTTTACTCTTTAACCACAAACTTGCGAATGATACAAAGCAAGCGGGGTGCGTTTCTGTGCAGCTGTTAACTGAACAGCTGCTGCTTCAAGCCCACCCAGGGCTCATTCCGATTTCAACATCATGCCCCCTGAAGGTAGACTGGATTTCTTTGCGAAGCATTCACCTTTTGGACGTTTCAGGAAAGGTGCGTGTCGATGCCAGACTTGAAAAGCTTTCCATACAAAGAAACAACATAGTGCTTTTGATTGATGGGAAACGGCAAGAGCGGTTTGAGCAGCTCCGGCCTCTCAACCGCTTTACAATGTGATCGGCACCTCGGTAGCCAGTTTAGAAGGCTGAAAAGGATGCTGGAAGCACAGCGACGTTCTAAAACCAGCGCTTGAAAAGCATCTGCATACATAAAATGTCCATTTCCCCAAAGCTGAATCTGCATCTTCAGAAGATTGTCAGCTATACGTTTTCGTTCTTTGTTTCCTTTTTTTACGACAAGCTTTCGAGAAATGAACTGTCTATTGTGATGAAGGCTGCGTTAGAAATTGTGCATCTAGCTTAGTTCAATGAAATCGGGAGGTGCACCTGTCTCAAGCGGATGGCTCTTTGCAGGCACACTACGGAAACCTGCGGGCGCAAGTTGGGAGAAGTGACTCTTGCAGAGTGTTGAGCTTCGAGAAGAGGGCTCCGCTCAGGAAGATATTTCCACATGTTGAAGAGTCGCTTTTCGCCCTTTCTTTCCCACATTTTTCCAGTGCGGTTATTGATCGCGTTCAAAATGTTTTCCCAACGTACGTGTTACCTGCAAAATCACAGTGAAACTGTTATGCCGAAAAGATTCCTAATAGTTATTGTATTAGAATAGCTCTCCAATTTCTTAGCCTTCGTACACGCAATGTTTAAGGAAACGCTAGAGTAAATGAAACTGTAAATAGACAGGAGCTCTTCTTAGTTTTCATACAAGTTATGATGGCTGCAGCTCCTATCTGCGTCCGGGTGACCGGAGCCAAGGGATTATCTGCGGAACCTTTGATTTATCTCTCGGGCAAGGAGCTAGATACGCCCTTTTCATCTCGGTTTGATCACACCTGTGCATTAAAACGCAGTGCTCGGTACCATCGAGGTGTAAGAGGTTCAAGGATGAGCGGGAAACTTTGTTAATAAGGAGACGGGCACCGCCCAACGTGGGGCTCGAACCCACGACCCTGAGATTAAGAGTCTCATGCTCTACCGACTGAGCTAGCCGGGCGCCGGTGGAGCTGGTGGTTAACTTGTCCCTGTTGACGGCAATTTGACAAGGTATACTTCCTGGCTTTTCATCATGTGCTGACCGGATTCGAGAGTAGCACACCCTGTTCTTTGTTGATTACTGTACCTCCAGCAGCGCAAATGTCAGTAATCATTGAAATGTACGACCTACAATCTCCTCAGCATGCCCGCGTGGACTCCTCAGTGATCATCCTTCTACGTTCTGCTGTAGTTTTCATGCAAGTGAAAACCGTGCTCCAAATAACAGCGGCACAGTTGTATCCTGCGGTAAGCATTCTTCTAATTCCATCGTTTTGCTCCAGGTAAAAGGTAGCGCATCATACGGTTGATATTCCAAGGTTTCAGAGTCCGTATTGGATGGCTTGGATGCAGACATCGCTCAGAGCTCCCAGTATGATTTTCCCGAGTTCAGTTTTGCAGTGTTTTAGTGCTTTACTACTTCCAGTGGGCCTTTGAATGCTCTGCTAAGTAGAGACGTGACATAATTACTAATGCGACCGAGTGTGCTGGCTGTTCCTGGTTCGTAATGATTAACGCGAGAAATCAATATAAACATAACTGCTTCGATTTCGAGGTTCAGTTGAAGCTTTCAAAGAAACTATCAAAGACCTCAGAACAACCGAAGACACATTTGGTCATCTCCGTATTGGTGAAGATTAAAGAGTCCCGCAAGTGTCAAGCTTGCACAAACACACACGAGAGAGAAACTCAGGACAGAATTTAAAGAAAGGGAGATGCAGACTATTTGAAGGCACTTTGCTAACCCAATGGCATGCTTATGAATCGTGCATAGGACACATGTAGCAGAGGATGGTTTCGATCCATCGACCTCTGGGTTATGGGCCCAGCACGCTTCCGCTGCGCCACTCTGCTGACGGCCTCTCTGCGTGTGGCGCACAACTGCTCTTTTTATTTCCTACATAAGTGATGAAAGAGTTGAAAGTTTCAACGACAAACGCAGACGTCACTTTGAGCGCTTGGTGTTGTAGCACAAATCATCACATGCTGCTCTACACTGGATTATAAAAGCCAACACATTTTCCAAACATTTTAATGCTGGAGTCACACTGTAGTATTAATAACAGTGCGATACTCGAGGAGCGTAGTGGGATCGCGGTGGCTCATCAGACCGCCCCGGGACAGGGGGCCCGCGTCAGGATGGCCGAGCGGTCTAAGGCGCTGCGTTCAGGTCGCAGTCTCCCCTGGAGGCGTGGGTTCGAATCCCACTCCTGACAAAAAGCTTGCTCAGTGCCGTCTCCAGTCGGGTGCAAATGGGTGAAGCAGCCTGCCGCGGGGAACGTGCGCCGATAGGCGTAGGTGTATCCCCTGCCTCTTCCGATTTAGCTCGTGCTCCATAGGATGGAAGCGGATGCTCTGGCTTTTTGACTCGAATATAACCTGATCACAACAGAAGGCCGTGCAGCCCAGTGCTGGTTTAAGAATGCCTCGTGTCTTCAGGCCCCTATTCCTTCAGGTTACCCCTTTGGAATAGTCGTCCGAAAAAGACGGGAAAGGAAAAGCATGTAAGCTCCCACACACTGCGTTAGCATTAGCGGTTGGAATCTGATGGGAGAAAAGCAACCTGGCTCGCCGTCAAGCAATCCATCCCTGGTCTCCCACGTGACAGGCGGGGATACGCACCACTATACTAACGAGGAGCGCTTGCTTGGCGCTTGAAGACACTTCCTCTTGCGGCTACTACTGTTTCCGGTTTCGTCTTTTCTTTTCATTCCTCCCAGAGGAGCGCATGAAAACGTTTCCATCTGCGCCATCCTCACCCCTCCAATGCTATGGTCCCTGCTCCTCCTGGTGCACTGCAAACACTCATTCAGCCGGTTCTTTCAGTTTGAATACTTAGGTCTTCAAAGGCTGGAAGTAGGGCGCAAGACATGCCAATGCCAAAAGCGTGGCAGTGTGCTTCCAGCTGTGAAATGTCACTGGTGGATGTTGAAGACATTACTTCCAAGGCAGCAGGTCCAAGCGATTTAGCGTTTGTACAAGAAGCAGGAAGAGAGAAACGGCACTCCGCCTTTTTCTGGGCAGGCCGAAGCGACAGGAGAAGGGCGCCGTAGTCGGCAGGATTCGAGCCGACGCGGGGAGACCCCAATGGCTTTCTAGCCCATCGCCTTAACCGCTCGGCCACGACTACAGGGAGCGCCGCCGCCGCCGGCTTGCAATCATTTAACACGGAGGGCGAGGCGGCGGCGGTAACCTTTTTCAATGTCGCTCTCCGCTTCCCCCCAAAAAAAGCCAAATGACATGCTAGCACTCGGACACCCTTCAGAAGACTGAAGGGTGGCTTAAAGCTGGAAGGATTAGGTCTCCCCGTTCCGACGCGACAATCGAACTTCCTTAGGCAGAGAGAAAGCAACATCGAGGAGCGTCAACAAGACTTTAGAAGCTGCGACACACGCCACTTTCAGTCGCAGACACAGCAGTTTTAAAGGCAGGAATCGCCTTTGCGAACGCCATGAGAAACAGAACGCAAGCTCAGGTCCTGCGGTTTAACAAACAGCCTCGGCTTTCAAGCGACATTTCTTTTCTGGAGCGAATTCACTTTCAACTTCAAGAAATTCACACAACTTGCGAAATACGAAATACAAATCTGGCTCATCGCTGCACAAGAAATACCGCCGGCTGGCAAGAAAATGACAACGGTGTTTTTCCTTAACGAAAAACTTCCCATGGAGAAAAACAACGGCTGTGCGTCTCTGTCGGCTTGATTCAGTTTAATGCAAGTATTCATTCTCCTCCTGGAAAATACAGCTTGCGAAAGATGAAATACAATTCTTGGCTTTTCTGGGTGAGTGCAGAAGAAATCCTGCCGGCTGGCAGAAGAATTCCAGCCTTTTTTACTCTTTAACCACAAACTTGCGAATGATACAAAGCAAGCGGGGTGCGTTTCTGTGCAGCTGTTAACTGAACAGCTGCTGCTTCAAGCCCACCCAGGGCTCATTCCGATTTCAACATCATGCCCCCTGAAGGTAGACTGGATTTCTTTGCGAAGCATTCACCTTTTGGACGTTTCAGGAAAGGTGCGTGTCGATGCCAGACTTGAAAAGCTTTCCATACAAAGAAACAACATAGTGCTTTTGATTGATGGGAAACGGCAAGAGCGGTTTGAGCAGCTCCGGCCTCTCAACCGCTTTACAATGTGATCGGCACCTCGGTAGCCAGTTTAGAAGGCTGAAAAGGATGCTGGAAGCACAGCGACGTTCTAAAACCAGCGCTTGAAAAGCATCTGCATACATAAAATGTCCATTTCCCCAAAGCTGAATCTGCATCTTCAGAAGATTGTCAGCTATACGTTTTCGTTCTTTGTTTCCTTTTTTTACGACAAGCTTTCGAGAAATGAACTGTCTATTGTGATGAAGGCTGCGTTAGAAATTGTGCATCTAGCTTAGTTCAATGAAATCGGGAGGTGCACCTGTCTCAAGCGGATGGCTCTTTGCAGGCACACTACGGAAACCTGCGGGCGCAAGTTGGGAGAAGTGACTCTTGCAGAGTGTTGAGCTTCGAGAAGAGGGCTCCGCTCAGGAAGATATTTCCACATGTTGAAGAGTCGCTTTTCGCCCTTTCTTTCCCACATTTTTCCAGTGCGGTTATTGATCGCGTTCAAAATGTTTTCCCAACGTACGTGTTACCTGCAAAATCACAGTGAAACTGTTATGCCGAAAAGATTCCTAATAGTTATTGTATTAGAATAGCTCTCCAATTTCTTAGCCTTCGTACACGCAATGTTTAAGGAAACGCTAGAGTAAATGAAACTGTAAATAGACAGGAGCTCTTCTTAGTTTTCATACAAGTTATGATGGCTGCAGCTCCTATCTGCGTCCGGGTGACCGGAGCCAAGGGATTATCTGCGGAACCTTTGATTTATCTCTCGGGCAAGGAGCTAGATACGCCCTTTTCATCTCGGTTTGATCACACCTGTGCATTAAAACGCAGTGCTCGGTACCATCGAGGTGTAAGAGGTTCAAGGATGAGCGGGAAACTTTGTTAATAAGGAGACGGGCACCGCCCAACGTGGGGCTCGAACCCACGACCCTGAGATTAAGAGTCTCATGCTCTACCGACTGAGCTAGCCGGGCGCCGGTGGAGCTGGTGGTTAACTTGTCCCTGTTGACGGCAATTTGACAAGGTATACTTCCTGGCTTTTCATCATGTGCTGACCGGATTCGAGAGTAGCACACCCTGTTCTTTGTTGATTACTGTACCTCCAGCAGCGCAAATGTCAGTAATCATTGAAATGTACGACCTACAATCTCCTCAGCATGCCCGCGTGGACTCCTCAGTGATCATCCTTCTACGTTCTGCTGTAGTTTTCATGCAAGTGAAAACCGTGCTCCAAATAACAGCGGCACAGTTGTATCCTGCGGTAAGCATTCTTCTAATTCCATCGTTTTGCTCCAGGTAAAAGGTAGCGCATCATACGGTTGATATTCCAAGGTTTCAGAGTCCGTATTGGATGGCTTGGATGCAGACATCGCTCAGAGCTCCCAGTATGATTTTCCCGAGTTCAGTTTTGCAGTGTTTTAGTGCTTTACTACTTCCAGTGGGCCTTTGAATGCTCTGCTAAGTAGAGACGTGACATAATTACTAATGCGACCGAGTGTGCTGGCTGTTCCTGGTTCGTAATGATTAACGCGAGAAATCAATATAAACATAACTGCTTCGATTTCGAGGTTCAGTTGAAGCTTTCAAAGAAACTATCAAAGACCTCAGAACAACCGAAGACACATTTGGTCATCTCCGTATTGGTGAAGATTAAAGAGTCCCGCAAGTGTCAAGCTTGCACAAACACACACGAGAGAGAAACTCAGGACAGAATTTAAAGAAAGGGAGATGCAGACTATTTGAAGGCACTTTGCTAACCCAATGGCATGCTTATGAATCGTGCATAGGACACATGTAGCAGAGGATGGTTTCGATCCATCGACCTCTGGGTTATGGGCCCAGCACGCTTCCGCTGCGCCACTCTGCTGACGGCCTCTCTGCGTGTGGCGCACAACTGCTCTTTTTATTTCCTACATAAGTGATGAAAGAGTTGAAAGTTTCAACGACAAACGCAGACGTCACTTTGAGCGCTTGGTGTTGTAGCACAAATCATCACATGCTGCTCTACACTGGATTATAAAAGCCAACACATTTTCCAAACATTTTAATGCTGGAGTCACACTGTAGTATTAATAACAGTGCGATACTCGAGGAGCGTAGTGGGATCGCGGTGGCTCATCAGACCGCCCCGGGACAGGGGGCCCGCGTCAGGATGGCCGAGCGGTCTAAGGCGCTGCGTTCAGGTCGCAGTCTCCCCTGGAGGCGTGGGTTCGAATCCCACTCCTGACAAAAAGCTTGCTCAGTGCCGTCTCCAGTCGGGTGCAAATGGGTGAAGCAGCCTGCCGCGGGGAACGTGCGCCGATAGGCGTAGGTGTATCCCCTGCCTCTTCCGATTTAGCTCGTGCTCCATAGGATGGAAGCGGATGCTCTGGCTTTTTGACTCGAATATAACCTGATCACAACAGAAGGCCGTGCAGCCCAGTGCTGGTTTAAGAATGCCTCGTGTCTTCAGGCCCCTATTCCTTCAGGTTACCCCTTTGGAATAGTCGTCCGAAAAAGACGGGAAAGGAAAAGCATGTAAGCTCCCACACACTGCGTTAGCATTAGCGGTTGGAATCTGATGGGAGAAAAGCAACCTGGCTCGCCGTCAAGCAATCCATCCCTGGTCTCCCACGTGACAGGCGGGGATACGCACCACTATACTAACGAGGAGCGCTTGCTTGGCGCTTGAAGACACTTCCTCTTGCGGCTACTACTGTTTCCGGTTTCGTCTTTTCTTTTCATTCCTCCCAGAGGAGCGCATGAAAACGTTTCCATCTGCGCCATCCTCACCCCTCCAATGCTATGGTCCCTGCTCCTCCTGGTGCACTGCAAACACTCATTCAGCCGGTTCTTTCAGTTTGAATACTTAGGTCTTCAAAGGCTGGAAGTAGGGCGCAAGACATGCCAATGCCAAAAGCGTGGCAGTGTGCTTCCAGCTGTGAAATGTCACTGGTGGATGTTGAAGACATTACTTCCAAGGCAGCAGGTCCAAGCGATTTAGCGTTTGTACAAGAAGCAGGAAGAGAGAAACGGCACTCCGCCTTTTTCTGGGCAGGCCGAAGCGACAGGAGAAGGGCGCCGTAGTCGGCAGGATTCGAGCCGACGCGGGGAGACCTCAATGGCTTTCTAGCCCATCGCCTTAACCGCTCGGCCACGACTACAGGGAGCGCCGCCGCCGCCGGCTTGCAATCATTTAACACGGAGGGCGAGGCGGCGGCGGTAACCTTTTTCAATGTCGCTCTCCGCTTCCCCCAAAAAAAAGCCAAATGACATGCTAGCACTCGGACACCCTTCAGAAGACTGAAGGGTGGCTTAAAGCTGGAAGGATTAGGTCTCCCCGTTCCGACGCGACAATCGAACTTCCTTAGGCAGAGAGAAAGCAACATCGAGGAGCGTCAACAAGACTTTAGAAGCTGCGACACACGCCACTTTCAGTCGCAGACACAGCAGTTTTAAAGGCAGGAATCGCCTTTGCGAACGCCATGAGAAACAGAACGCAAGCTCAGGTCCTGCGGTTTAACAAACAGCCTCGGCTTTCAAGCGACATTTCTTTTCTGGAGCGAATTCACTTTCAACTTCAAGAAATTCACACAACTTGCGAAATACGAAATACAAATCTGGCTCATCGCTGCACAAGAAATACCGCCGGCTGGCAAGAAAATGACAACGGTGTTTTTCCTTAACGAAAAACTTCCCATGGAGAAAAACAACGGCTGTGCGTCTCTGTCGGCTTGATTCAGTTTAATGCAAGTATTCATTCTCCTCCTGGAAAATACAGCTTGCGAAAGATGAAATACAATTCTTGGCTTTTCTGGGTGAGTGCAGAAGAAATCCTGCCGGCTGGCAGAAGAATTCCAGCCTTTTTTACTCTTTAACCACAAACTTGCGAATGATACAAAGCAAGCGGGGTGCGTTTCTGTGCAGCTGTTAACTGAACAGCTGCTGCTTCAAGCCCACCCAGGGCTCATTCCGATTTCAACATCATGCCCCCTGAAGGTAGACTGGATTTCTTTGCGAAGCATTCACCTTTTGGACGTTTCAGGAAAGGTGCGTGTCGATGCCAGACTTGAAAAGCTTTCCATACAAAGAAACAACATAGTGCTTTTGATTGATGGGAAACGGCAAGAGCGGTTTGAGCAGCTCCGGCCTCTCAACCGCTTTACAATGTGATCGGCACCTCGGTAGCCAGTTTAGAAGGCTGAAAAGGATGCTGGAAGCACAGCGACGTTCTAAAACCAGCGCTTGAAAAGCATCTGCATACATAAAATGTCCATTTCCCCAAAGCTGAATCTGCATCTTCAGAAGATTGTCAGCTATACGTTTTCGTTCTTTGTTTCCTTTTTTTACGACAAGCTTTCGAGAAATGAACTGTCTATTGTGATGAAGGCTGCGTTAGAAATTGTGCATCTAGCTTAGTTCAATGAAATCGGGAGGTGCACCTGTCTCAAGCGGATGGCTCTTTGCAGGCACACTACGGAAACCTGCGGGCGCAAGTTGGGAGAAGTGACTCTTGCAGAGTGTTGAGCTTCGAGAAGAGGGCTCCGCTCAGGAAGATATTTCCACATGTTGAAGAGTCGCTTTTCGCCCTTTCTTTCCCACATTTTTCCAGTGCGGTTATTGATCGCGTTCAAAATGTTTTCCCAACGTACGTGTTACCTGCAAAATCACAGTGAAACTGTTATGCCGAAAAGATTCCTAATAGTTATTGTATTAGAATAGCTCTCCAATTTCTTAGCCTTCGTACACGCAATGTTTAAGGAAACGCTAGAGTAAATGAAACTGTAAATAGACAGGAGCTCTTCTTAGTTTTCATACAAGTTATGATGGCTGCAGCTCCTATCTGCGTCCGGGTGACCGGAGCCAAGGGATTATCTGCGGAACCTTTGATTTATCTCTCGGGCAAGGAGCTAGATACGCCCTTTTCATCTCGGTTTGATCACACCTGTGCATTAAAACGCAGTGCTCGGTACCATCGAGGTGTAAGAGGTTCAAGGATGAGCGGGAAACTTTGTTAATAAGGAGACGGGCACCGCCCAACGTGGGGCTCGAACCCACGACCCTGAGATTAAGAGTCTCATGCTCTACCGACTGAGCTAGCCGGGCGCCGGTGGAGCTGGTGGTTAACTTGTCCCTGTTGACGGCAATTTGACAAGGTATACTTCCTGGCTTTTCATCATGTGCTGACCGGATTCGAGAGTAGCACACCCTGTTCTTTGTTGATTACTGTACCTCCAGCAGCGCAAATGTCAGTAATCATTGAAATGTACGACCTACAATCTCCTCAGCATGCCCGCGTGGACTCCTCAGTGATCATCCTTCTACGTTCTGCTGTAGTTTTCATGCAAGTGAAAACCGTGCTCCAAATAACAGCGGCACAGTTGTATCCTGCGGTAAGCATTCTTCTAATTCCATCGTTTTGCTCCAGGTAAAAGGTAGCGCATCATACGGTTGATATTCCAAGGTTTCAGAGTCCGTATTGGATGGCTTGGATGCAGACATCGCTCAGAGCTCCCAGTATGATTTTCCCGAGTTCAGTTTTGCAGTGTTTTAGTGCTTTACTACTTCCAGTGGGCCTTTGAATGCTCTGCTAAGTAGAGACGTGACATAATTACTAATGCGACCGAGTGTGCTGGCTGTTCCTGGTTCGTAATGATTAACGCGAGAAATCAATATAAACATAACTGCTTCGATTTCGAGGTTCAGTTGAAGCTTTCAAAGAAACTATCAAAGACCTCAGAACAACCGAAGACACATTTGGTCATCTCCGTATTGGTGAAGATTAAAGAGTCCCGCAAGTGTCAAGCTTGCACAAACACACACGAGAGAGAAACTCAGGACAGAATTTAAAGAAAGGGAGATGCAGACTATTTGAAGGCACTTTGCTAACCCAATGGCATGCTTATGAATCGTGCATAGGACACATGTAGCAGAGGATGGTTTCGATCCATCGACCTCTGGGTTATGGGCCCAGCACGCTTCCGCTGCGCCACTCTGCTGACGGCCTCTCTGCGTGTGGCGCACAACTGCTCTTTTTATTTCCTACATAAGTGATGAAAGAGTTGAAAGTTTCAACGACAAACGCAGACGTCACTTTGAGCGCTTGGTGTTGTAGCACAAATCATCACATGCTGCTCTACACTGGATTATAAAAGCCAACACATTTTCCAAACATTTTAATGCTGGAGTCACACTGTAGTATTAATAACAGTGCGATACTCGAGGAGCGTAGTGGGATCGCGGTGGCTCATCAGACCGCCCCGGGACAGGGGGCCCGCGTCAGGATGGCCGAGCGGTCTAAGGCGCTGCGTTCAGGTCGCAGTCTCCCCTGGAGGCGTGGGTTCGAATCCCACTCCTGACAAAAAGCTTGCTCAGTGCCGTCTCCAGTCGGGTGCAAATGGGTGAAGCAGCCTGCCGCGGGGAACGTGCGCCGATAGGCGTAGGTGTATCCCCTGCCTCTTCCGATTTAGCTCGTGCTCCATAGGATGGAAGCGGATGCTCTGGCTTTTTGACTCGAATATAACCTGATCACAAAAGAAGGCCGTGCAGCCCAGTGCTGGTTTAAGAATGCCTCGTGTCTTCAGGCCCCTATTCCTTCAGGTTACCCCTTTGGAATAGTCGTCCGAAAAAGACGGGAAAGGAAAAGCATGTAAGCTCCCACACACTGCGTTAGCATTAGCGGTTGGAATCTGATGGGAGAAAAGCAACCTGGCTCGCCGTCAAGCAATCCATCCCTGGTCTCCCACGTGACAGGCGGGGATACGCACCACTATACTAACGAGGAGCGCTTGCTTGGCGCTTGAAGACACTTCCTCTTGCGGCTACTACTGTTTCCGGTTTCGTCTTTTCTTTTCATTCCTCCCAGAGGAGCGCATGAAAACGTTTCCATCTGCGCCATCCTCACCCCTCCAATGCTATGGTCCCTGCTCCTCCTGGTGCACTGCAAACACTCATTCAGCCGGTTCTTTCAGTTTGAATACTTAGGTCTTCAAAGGCTGGAAGTAGGGCGCAAGACATGCCAATGCCAAAAGCGTGGCAGTGTGCTTCCAGCTGTGAAATGTCACTGGTGGATGTTGAAGACATTACTTCCAAGGCAGCAGGTCCAAGCGATTTAGCGTTTGTACAAGAAGCAGGAAGAGAGAAACGGCACTCCGCCTTTTTCTGGGCAGGCCGAAGCGACAGGAGAAGGGCGCCGTAGTCGGCAGGATTCGAGCCGACGCGGGGAGACCCCAATGGCTTTCTAGCCCATCGCCTTAACCGCTCGGCCACGACTACAGGGAGCGCCGCCGCCGCCGGCTTGCAATCATTTAACACGGAGGGCGAGGCGGCGGCGGTAACCTTTTTCAATGTCGCTCTCCGCTTCCCCCCAAAAAAAGCCAAATGACATGCTAGCACTCGGACACCCTTCAGAAGACTGAAGGGTGGCTTAAAGCTGGAAGGATTAGGTCTCCCCGTTCCGACGCGACAATCGAACTTCCTTAGGCAGAGAGAAAGCAACATCGAGGAGCGTCAACAAGACTTTAGAAGCTGCGACACACGCCACTTTCAGTCGCAGACACAGCAGTTTTAAAGGCAGGAATCGCCTTTGCGAACGCCATGAGAAACAGAACGCAAGCTCAGGTCCTGCGGTTTAACAAACAGCCTCGGCTTTCAAGCGACATTTCTTTTCTGGAGCGAATTCACTTTCAACTTCAAGAAATTCACACAACTTGCGAAATACGAAATACAAATCTGGCTCATCGCTGCACAAGAAATACCGCCGGCTGGCAAGAAAATGACAACGGTGTTTTTCCTTAACGAAAAACTTCCCATGGAGAAAAACAACGGCTGTGCGTCTCTGTCGGCTTGATTCAGTTTAATGCAAGTATTCATTCTCCTCCTGGAAAATACAGCTTGCGAAAGATGAAATACAATTCTTGGCTTTTCTGGGTGAGTGCAGAAGAAATCCTGCCGGCTGGCAGAAGAATTCCAGCCTTTTTTACTCTTTAACCACAAACTTGCGAATGATACAAAGCAAGCGGGGTGCGTTTCTGTGCAGCTGTTAACTGAACAGCTGCTGCTTCAAGCCCACCCAGGGCTCATTCCGATTTCAACATCATGCCCCCTGAAGGTAGACTGGATTTCTTTGCGAAGCATTCACCTTTTGGACGTTTCAGGAAAGGTGCGTGTCGATGCCAGACTTGAAAAGCTTTCCATACAAAGAAACAACATAGTGCTTTTGATTGATGGGAAACGGCAAGAGCGGTTTGAGCAGCTCCGGCCTCTCAACCGCTTTACAATGTGATCGGCACCTCGGTAGCCAGTTTAGAAGGCTGAAAAGGATGCTGGAAGCACAGCGACGTTCTAAAACCAGCGCTTGAAAAGCATCTGCATACATAAAATGTCCATTTCCCCAAAGCTGAATCTGCATCTTCAGAAGATTGTCAGCTATACGTTTTCGTTCTTTGTTTCCTTTTTTTACGACAAGCTTTCGAGAAATGAACTGTCTATTGTGATGAAGGCTGCGTTAGAAATTGTGCATCTAGCTTAGTTCAATGAAATCGGGAGGTGCACCTGTCTCAAGCGGATGGCTCTTTGCAGGCACACTACGGAAACCTGCGGGCGCAAGTTGGGAGAAGTGACTCTTGCAGAGTGTTGAGCTTCGAGAAGAGGGCTCCGCTCAGGAAGATATTTCCACATGTTGAAGAGTCGCTTTTCGCCCTTTCTTTCCCACATTTTTCCAGTGCGGTTATTGATCGCGTTCAAAATGTTTTCCCAACGTACGTGTTACCTGCAAAATCACAGTGAAACTGTTATGCCGAAAAGATTCCTAATAGTTATTGTATTAGAATAGCTCTCCAATTTCTTAGCCTTCGTACACGCAATGTTTAAGGAAACGCTAGAGTAAATGAAACTGTAAATAGACAGGAGCTCTTCTTAGTTTTCATACAAGTTATGATGGCTGCAGCTCCTATCTGCGTCCGGGTGACCGGAGCCAAGGGATTATCTGCGGAACCTTTGATTTATCTCTCGGGCAAGGAGCTAGATACGCCCTTTTCATCTCGGTTTGATCACACCTGTGCATTAAAACGCAGTGCTCGGTACCATCGAGGTGTAAGAGGTTCAAGGATGAGCGGGAAACTTTGTTAATAAGGAGACGGGCACCGCCCAACGTGGGGCTCGAACCCACGACCCTGAGATTAAGAGTCTCATGCTCTACCGACTGAGCTAGCCGGGCGCCGGTGGAGCTGGTGGTTAACTTGTCCCTGTTGACGGCAATTTGACAAGGTATACTTCCTGGCTTTTCATCATGTGCTGACCGGATTCGAGAGTAGCACACCCTGTTCTTTGTTGATTACTGTACCTCCAGCAGCGCAAATGTCAGTAATCATTGAAATGTACGACCTACAATCTCCTCAGCATGCCCGCGTGGACTCCTCAGTGATCATCCTTCTACGTTCTGCTGTAGTTTTCATGCAAGTGAAAACCGTGCTCCAAATAACAGCGGCACAGTTGTATCCTGCGGTAAGCATTCTTCTAATTCCATCGTTTTGCTCCAGGTAAAAGGTAGCGCATCATACGGTTGATATTCCAAGGTTTCAGAGTCCGTATTGGATGGCTTGGATGCAGACATCGCTCAGAGCTCCCAGTATGATTTTCCCGAGTTCAGTTTTGCAGTGTTTTAGTGCTTTACTACTTCCAGTGGGCCTTTGAATGCTCTGCTAAGTAGAGACGTGACATAATTACTAATGCGACCGAGTGTGCTGGCTGTTCCTGGTTCGTAATGATTAACGCGAGAAATCAATATAAACATAACTGCTTCGATTTCGAGGTTCAGTTGAAGCTTTCAAAGAAACTATCAAAGACCTCAGAACAACCGAAGACACATTTGGTCATCTCCGTATTGGTGAAGATTAAAGAGTCCCGCAAGTGTCAAGCTTGCACAAACACACACGAGAGAGAAACTCAGGACAGAATTTAAAGAAAGGGAGATGCAGACTATTTGAAGGCACTTTGCTAACCCAATGGCATGCTTATGAATCGTGCATAGGACACATGTAGCAGAGGATGGTTTCGATCCATCGACCTCTGGGTTATGGGCCCAGCACGCTTCCGCTGCGCCACTCTGCTGACGGCCTCTCTGCGTGTGGCGCACAACTGCTCTTTTTATTTCCTACATAAGTGATGAAAGAGTTGAAAGTTTCAACGACAAACGCAGACGTCACTTTGAGCGCTTGGTGTTGTAGCACAAATCATCACATGCTGCTCTACACTGGATTATAAAAGCCAACACATTTTCCAAACATTTTAATGCTGGAGTCACACTGTAGTATTAATAACAGTGCGATACTCGAGGAGCGTAGTGGGATCGCGGTGGCTCATCAGACCGCCCCGGGACAGGGGGCCCGCGTCAGGATGGCCGAGCGGTCTAAGGCGCTGCGTTCAGGTCGCAGTCTCCCCTGGAGGCGTGGGTTCGAATCCCACTCCTGACAAAAAGCTTGCTCAGTGCCGTCTCCAGTCGGGTGCAAATGGGTGAAGCAGCCTGCCGCGGGGAACGTGCGCCGATAGGCGTAGGTGTATCCCCTGCCTCTTCCGATTTAGCTCGTGCTCCATAGGATGGAAGCGGATGCTCTGGCTTTTTGACTCGAATATAACCTGATCACAAAAGAAGGCCGTGCAGCCCAGTGCTGGTTTAAGAATGCCTCGTGTCTTCAGGCCCCTATTCCTTCAGGTTACCCCTTTGGAATAGTCGTCCGAAAAAGACGGGAAAGGAAAAGCATGTAAGCTCCCACACACTGCGTTAGCATTAGCGGTTGGAATCTGATGGGAGAAAAGCAACCTGGCTCGCCGTCAAGCAATCCATCCCTGGTCTCCCACGTGACAGGCGGGGATACGCACCACTATACTAACGAGGAGCGCTTGCTTGGCGCTTGAAGACACTTCCTCTTGCGGCTACTACTGTTTCCGGTTTCGTCTTTTCTTTTCATTCCTCCCAGAGGAGCGCATGAAAACGTTTCCATCTGCGCCATCCTCACCCCTCCAATGCTATGGTCCCTGCTCCTCCTGGTGCACTGCAAACACTCATTCAGCCGGTTCTTTCAGTTTGAATACTTAGGTCTTCAAAGGCTGGAAGTAGGGCGCAAGACATGCCAATGCCAAAAGCGTGGCAGTGTGCTTCCAGCTGTGAAATGTCACTGGTGGATGTTGAAGACATTACTTCCAAGGCAGCAGGTCCAAGCGATTTAGCGTTTGTACAAGAAGCAGGAAGAGAGAAACGGCACTCCGCCTTTTTCTGGGCAGGCCGAAGCGACAGGAGAAGGGCGCCGTAGTCGGCAGGATTCGAGCCGACGCGGGGAGACCCCAATGGCTTTCTAGCCCATCGCCTTAACCGCTCGGCCACGACTACAGGGAGCGCCGCCGCCGCCGGCTTGCAATCATTTAACACGGAGGGCGAGGCGGCGGCGGTAACCTTTTTCAATGTCGCTCTCCGCTTCCCCCCAAAAAAAGCCAAATGACATGCTAGCACTCGGACACCCTTCAGAAGACTGAAGGGTGGCTTAAAGCTGGAAGGATTAGGTCTCCCCGTTCCGACGCGACAATCGAACTTCCTTAGGCAGAGAGAAAGCAACATCGAGGAGCGTCAACAAGACTTTAGAAGCTGCGACACACGCCACTTTCAGTCGCAGACACAGCAGTTTTAAAGGCAGGAATCGCCTTTGCGAACGCCATGAGAAACAGAACGCAAGCTCAGGTCCTGCGGTTTAACAAACAGCCTCGGCTTTCAAGCGACATTTCTTTTCTGGAGCGAATTCACTTTCAACTTCAAGAAATTCACACAACTTGCGAAATACGAAATACAAATCTGGCTCATCGCTGCACAAGAAATACCGCCGGCTGGCAAGAAAATGACAACGGTGTTTTTCCTTAACGAAAAACTTCCCATGGAGAAAAACAACGGCTGTGCGTCTCTGTCGGCTTGATTCAGTTTAATGCAAGTATTCATTCTCCTCCTGGAAAATACAGCTTGCGAAAGATGAAATACAATTCTTGGCTTTTCTGGGTGAGTGCAGAAGAAATCCTGCCGGCTGGCAGAAGAATTCCAGCCTTTTTTACTCTTTAACCACAAACTTGCGAATGATACAAAGCAAGCGGGGTGCGTTTCTGTGCAGCTGTTAACTGAACAGCTGCTGCTTCAAGCCCACCCAGGGCTCATTCCGATTTCAACATCATGCCCCCTGAAGGTAGACTGGATTTCTTTGCGAAGCATTCACCTTTTGGACGTTTCAGGAAAGGTGCGTGTCGATGCCAGACTTGAAAAGCTTTCCATACAAAGAAACAACATAGTGCTTTTGATTGATGGGAAACGGCAAGAGCGGTTTGAGCAGCTCCGGCCTCTCAACCGCTTTACAATGTGATCGGCACCTCGGTAGCCAGTTTAGAAGGCTGAAAAGGATGCTGGAAGCACAGCGACGTTCTAAAACCAGCGCTTGAAAAGCATCTGCATACATAAAATGTCCATTTCCCCAAAGCTGAATCTGCATCTTCAGAAGATTGTCAGCTATACGTTTTCGTTCTTTGTTTCCTTTTTTTACGACAAGCTTTCGAGAAATGAACTGTCTATTGTGATGAAGGCTGCGTTAGAAATTGTGCATCTAGCTTAGTTCAATGAAATCGGGAGGTGCACCTGTCTCAAGCGGATGGCTCTTTGCAGGCACACTACGGAAACCTGCGGGCGCAAGTTGGGAGAAGTGACTCTTGCAGAGTGTTGAGCTTCGAGAAGAGGGCTCCGCTCAGGAAGATATTTCCACATGTTGAAGAGTCGCTTTTCGCCCTTTCTTTCCCACATTTTTCCAGTGCGGTTATTGATCGCGTTCAAAATGTTTTCCCAACGTACGTGTTACCTGCAAAATCACAGTGAAACTGTTATGCCGAAAAGATTCCTAATAGTTATTGTATTAGAATAGCTCTCCAATTTCTTAGCCTTCGTACACGCAATGTTTAAGGAAACGCTAGAGTAAATGAAACTGTAAATAGACAGGAGCTCTTCTTAGTTTTCATACAAGTTATGATGGCTGCAGCTCCTATCTGCGTCCGGGTGACCGGAGCCAAGGGATTATCTGCGGAACCTTTGATTTATCTCTCGGGCAAGGAGCTAGATACGCCCTTTTCATCTCGGTTTGATCACACCTGTGCATTAAAACGCAGTGCTCGGTACCATCGAGGTGTAAGAGGTTCAAGGATGAGCGGGAAACTTTGTTAATAAGGAGACGGGCACCGCCCAACGTGGGGCTCGAACCCACGACCCTGAGATTAAGAGTCTCATGCTCTACCGACTGAGCTAGCCGGGCGCCGGTGGAGCTGGTGGTTAACTTGTCCCTGTTGACGGCAATTTGACAAGGTATACTTCCTGGCTTTTCATCATGTGCTGACCGGATTCGAGAGTAGCACACCCTGTTCTTTGTTGATTACTGTACCTCCAGCAGCGCAAATGTCAGTAATCATTGAAATGTACGACCTACAATCTCTTCAGCATGCCCGCGTGGACTCCTCAGTGATCATCCTTCTACGTTCTGCTGTAGTTTTCATGCAAGTGAAAACCGTGCTCCAAATAACAGCGGCACAGTTGTATCCTGCGGTAAGCATTCTTCTAATTCCATCGTTTTGCTCCAGGTAAAAGGTAGCGCATCATACGGTTGATATTCCAAGGTTTCAGAGTCCGTATTGGATGGCTTGGATGCAGACATCGCTCAGAGCTCCCAGTATGATTTTCCCGAGTTCAGTTTTGCAGTGTTTTAGTGCTTTACTACTTCCAGTGGGCCTTTGAATGCTCTGCTAAGTAGAGACGTGACATAATTACTAATGCGACCGAGTGTGCTGGCTGTTCCTGGTTCGTAATGATTAACGCGAGAAATCAATATAAACATAACTGCTTCGATTTCGAGGTTCAGTTGAAGCTTTCAAAGAAACTATCAAAGACCTCAGAACAACCGAAGACACATTTGGTCATCTCCGTATTGGTGAAGATTAAAGAGTCCCGCAAGTGTCAAGCTTGCACAAACACACACGAGAGAGAAACTCAGGACAGAATTTAAAGAAAGGGAGATGCAGACTATTTGAAGGCACTTTGCTAACCCAATGGCATGCTTATGAATCGTGCATAGGACACATGTAGCAGAGGATGGTTTCGATCCATCGACCTCTGGGTTATGGGCCCAGCACGCTTCCGCTGCGCCACTCTGCTGACGGCCTCTCTGCGTGTGGCGCACAACTGCTCTTTTTATTTCCTACATAAGTGATGAAAGAGTTGAAAGTTTCAACGACAAACGCAGACGTCACTTTGAGCGCTTGGTGTTGTAGCACAAATCATCACATGCTGCTCTACACTGGATTATAAAAGCCAACACATTTTCCAAACATTTTAATGCTGGAGTCACACTGTAGTATTAATAACAGTGCGATACTCGAGGAGCGTAGTGGGATCGCGGTGGCTCATCAGACCGCCCCGGGACAGGGGGCCCGCGTCAGGATGGCCGAGCGGTCTAAGGCGCTGCGTTCAGGTCGCAGTCTCCCCTGGAGGCGTGGGTTCGAATCCCACTCCTGACAAAAAGCTTGCTCAGTGCCGTCTCCAGTCGGGTGCAAATGGGTGAAGCAGCCTGCCGCGGGGAACGTGCGCCGATAGGCGTAGGTGTATCCCCTGCCTCTTCCGATTTAGCTCGTGCTCCATAGGATGGAAGCGGATGCTCTGGCTTTTTGACTCGAATATAACCTGATCACAACAGAAGGCCGTGCAGCCCAGTGCTGGTTTAAGAATGCCTCGTGTCTTCAGGCCCCTATTCCTTCAGGTTACCCCTTTGGAATAGTCGTCCGAAAAAGACGGGAAAGGAAAAGCATGTAAGCTCCCACACACTGCGTTAGCATTAGCGGTTGGAATCTGATGGGAGAAAAGCAACCTGGCTCGCCGTCAAGCAATCCATCCCTGGTCTCCCACGTGACAGGCGGGGATACGCACCACTATACTAACGAGGAGCGCTTGCTTGGCGCTTGAAGACACTTCCTCTTGCGGCTACTACTGTTTCCGGTTTCGTCTTTTCTTTTCATTCCTCCCAGAGGAGCGCATGAAAACGTTTCCATCTGCGCCATCCTCACCCCTCCAATGCTATGGTCCCTGCTCCTCCTGGTGCACTGCAAACACTCATTCAGCCGGTTCTTTCAGTTTGAATACTTAGGTCTTCAAAGGCTGGAAGTAGGGCGCAAGACATGCCAATGCCAAAAGCGTGGCAGTGTGCTTCCAGCTGTGAAATGTCACTGGTGGAAGTTGAAGACATTACTTCCAAGGCAGCAGGTCCAAGCGATTTAGCGTTTGTACAAGAAGCAGGAAGAGAGAAACGGCACTCCGCCTTTTTCTGGGCAGGCCGAAGCGACAGGAGAAGGGCGCCGTAGTCGGCAGGATTCGAGCCGACGCGGGGAGACCCCAATGGCTTTCTAGCCCATCGCCTTAACCGCTCGGCCACGACTACAGGGAGCGCCGCCGCCGCCGGCTTGCAATCATTTAACACGGAGGGCGAGGCGGCGGCGGTAACCTTTTTCAATGTCGCTCTCCGCTTCCCCCCAAAAAAAGCCAAATGACATGCTAGCACTCGGACACCCTTCAGAAGACTGAAGGGTGGCTTAAAGCTGGAAGGATTAGGTCTCCCCGTTCCGACGCGACAATCGAACTTCCTTAGGCAGAGAGAAAGCAACATCGAGGAGCGTCAACAAGACTTTAGAAGCTGCGACACACGCCACTTTCAGTCGCAGACACAGCAGTTTTAAAGGCAGGAATCGCCTTTGCGAACGCCATGAGAAACAGAACGCAAGCTCAGGTCCTGCGGTTTAACAAACAGCCTCGGCTTTCAAGCGACATTTCTTTTCTGGAGCGAATTCACTTTCAACTTCAAGAAATTCACACAACTTGCGAAATACGAAATACAAATCTGGCTCATCGCTGCACAAGAAATACCGCCGGCTGGCAAGAAAATGACAACGGTGTTTTTCCTTAACGAAAAACTTCCCATGGAGAAAAACAACGGCTGTGCGTCTCTGTCGGCTTGATTCAGTTTAATGCAAGTATTCATTCTCCTCCTGGAAAATACAGCTTGCGAAAGATGAAATACAATTCTTGGCTTTTCTGGGTGAGTGCAGAAGAAATCCTGCCGGCTGGCAGAAGAATTCCAGCCTTTTTTACTCTTTAACCACAAACTTGCGAATGATACAAAGCAAGCGGGGTGCGTTTCTGTGCAGCTGTTAACTGAACAGCTGCTGCTTCAAGCCCACCCAGGGCTCATTCCGATTTCAACATCATGCCCCCTGAAGGTAGACTGGATTTCTTTGCGAAGCATTCACCTTTTGGACGTTTCAGGAAAGGTGCGTGTCGATGCCAGACTTGAAAAGCTTTCCATACAAAGAAACAACATAGTGCTTTTGATTGATGGGAAACGGCAAGAGCGGTTTGAGCAGCTCCGGCCTCTCAACCGCTTTACAATGTGATCGGCACCTCGGTAGCCAGTTTAGAAGGCTGAAAAGGATGCTGGAAGCACAGCGACGTTCTAAAACCAGCGCTTGAAAAGCATCTGCATACATAAAATGTCCATTTCCCCAAAGCTGAATCTGCATCTTCAGAAGATTGTCAGCTATACGTTTTCGTTCTTTGTTTCCTTTTTTTACGACAAGCTTTCGAGAAATGAACTGTCTATTGTGATGAAGGCTGCGTTAGAAATTGTGCATCTAGCTTAGTTCAATGAAATCGGGAGGTGCACCTGTCTCAAGCGGATGGCTCTTTGCAGGCACACTACGGAAACCTGCGGGCGCAAGTTGGGAGAAGTGACTCTTGCAGAGTGTTGAGCTTCGAGAAGAGGGCTCCGCTCAGGAAGATATTTCCACATGTTGAAGAGTCGCTTTTCGCCCTTTCTTTCCCACATTTTTCCAGTGCGGTTATTGATCGCGTTCAAAATGTTTTCCCAACGTACGTGTTACCTGCAAAATCACAGTGAAACTGTTATGCCGAAAAGATTCCTAATAGTTATTGTATTAGAATAGCTCTCCAATTTCTTAGCCTTCGTACACGCAATGTTTAAGGAAACGCTAGAGTAAATGAAACTGTAAATAGACAGGAGCTCTTCTTAGTTTTCATACAAGTTATGATGGCTGCAGCTCCTATCTGCGTCCGGGTGACCGGAGCCAAGGGATTATCTGCGGAACCTTTGATTTATCTCTCGGGCAAGGAGCTAGATACGCCCTTTTCATCTCGGTTTGATCACACCTGTGCATTAAAACGCAGTGCTCGGTACCATCGAGGTGTAAGAGGTTCAAGGATGAGCGGGAAACTTTGTTAATAAGGAGACGGGCACCGCCCAACGTGGGGCTCGAACCCACGACCCTGAGATTAAGAGTCTCATGCTCTACCGACTGAGCTAGCCGGGCGCCGGTGGAGCTGGTGGTTAACTTGTCCCTGTTGACGGCAATTTGACAAGGTATACTTCCTGGCTTTTCATCATGTGCTGACCGGATTCGAGAGTAGCACACCCTGTTCTTTGTTGATTACTGTACCTCCAGCAGCGCAAATGTCAGTAATCATTGAAATGTACGACCTACAATCTCCTCAGCATGCCCGCGTGGACTCCTCAGTGATCATCCTTCTACGTTCTGCTGTAGTTTTCATGCAAGTGAAAACCGTGCTCCAAATAACAGCGGCACAGTTGTATCCTGCGGTAAGCATTCTTCTAATTCCATCGTTTTGCTCCAGGTAAAAGGTAGCGCATCATACGGTTGATATTCCAAGGTTTCAGAGTCCGTATTGGATGGCTTGGATGCAGACATCGCTCAGAGCTCCCAGTATGATTTTCCCGAGTTCAGTTTTGCAGTGTTTTAGTGCTTTACTACTTCCAGTGGGCCTTTGAATGCTCTGCTAAGTAGAGACGTGACATAATTACTAATGCGACCGAGTGTGCTGGCTGTTCCTGGTTCGTAATGATTAACGCGAGAAATCAATATAAACATAACTGCTTCGATTTCGAGGTTCAGTTGAAGCTTTCAAAGAAACTATCAAAGACCTCAGAACAACCGAAGACACATTTGGTCATCTCCGTATTGGTGAAGATTAAAGAGTCCCGCAAGTGTCAAGCTTGCACAAACACACACGAGAGAGAAACTCAGGACAGAATTTAAAGAAAGGGAGATGCAGACTATTTGAAGGCACTTTGCTAACCCAATGGCATGCTTATGAATCGTGCATAGGACACATGTAGCAGAGGATGGTTTCGATCCATCGACCTCTGGGTTATGGGCCCAGCACGCTTCCGCTGCGCCACTCTGCTGACGGCCTCTCTGCGTGTGGCGCACAACTGCTCTTTTTATTTCCTACATAAGTGATGAAAGAGTTGAAAGTTTCAACGACAAACGCAGACGTCACTTTGAGCGCTTGGTGTTGTAGCACAAATCATCACATGCTGCTCTACACTGGATTATAAAAGCCAACACATTTTCCAAACATTTTAATGCTGGAGTCACACTGTAGTATTAATAACAGTGCGATACTCGAGGAGCGTAGTGGGATCGCGGTGGCTCATCAGACCGCCCCGGGACAGGGGGCCCGCGTCAGGATGGCCGAGCGGTCTAAGGCGCTGCGTTCAGGTCGCAGTCTCCCCTGGAGGCGTGGGTTCGAATCCCACTCCTGACAAAAAGCTTGCTCAGTGCCGTCTCCAGTCGGGTGCAAATGGGTGAAGCAGCCTGCCGCGGGGAACGTGCGCCGATAGGCGTAGGTGTATCCCCTGCCTCTTCCGATTTAGCTCGTGCTCCATAGGATGGAAGCGGATGCTCTGGCTTTTTGACTCGAATATAACCTGATCACAACAGAAGGCCGTGCAGCCCAGTGCTGGTTTAAGAATGCCTCGTGTCTTCAGGCCCCTATTCCTTCAGGTTACCCCTTTGGAATAGTCGTCCGAAAAAGACGGGAAAGGAAAAGCATGTAAGCTCCCACACACTGCGTTAGCATTAGCGGTTGGAATCTGATGGGAGAAAAGCAACCTGGCTCGCCGTCAAGCAATCCATCCCTGGTCTCCCACGTGACAGGCGGGGATACGCACCACTATACTAACGAGGAGCGCTTGCTTGGCGCTTGAAGACACTTCCTCTTGCGGCTACTACTGTTTCCGGTTTCGTCTTTTCTTTTCATTCCTCCCAGAGGAGCGCATGAAAACGTTTCCATCTGCGCCATCCTCACCCCTCCAATGCTATGGTCCCTGCTCCTCCTGGTGCACTGCAAACACTCATTCAGCCGGTTCTTTCAGTTTGAATACTTAGGTCTTCAAAGGCTGGAAGTAGGGCGCAAGACATGCCAATGCCAAAAGCGTGGCAGTGTGCTTCCAGCTGTGAAATGTCACTGGTGGAAGTTGAAGACATTACTTCCAAGGCAGCAGGTCCAAGCGATTTAGCGTTTGTACAAGAAGCAGGAAGAGAGAAACGGCACTCCGCCTTTTTCTGGGCAGGCCGAAGCGACAGGAGAAGGGCGCCGTAGTCGGCAGGATTCGAGCCGACGCGGGGAGACCCCAATGGCTTTCTAGCCCATCGCCTTAACCGCTCGGCCACGACTACAGGGAGCGCCGCCGCCGCCGGCTTGCAATCATTTAACACGGAGGGCGAGGCGGCGGCGGTAACCTTTTTCAATGTCGCTCTCCGCTTCCCCCCAAAAAAAGCCAAATGACATGCTAGCACTCGGACACCCTTCAGAAGACTGAAGGGTGGCTTAAAGCTGGAAGGATTAGGTCTCCCCGTTCCGACGCGACAATCGAACTTCCTTAGGCAGAGAGAAAGCAACATCGAGGAGCGTCAACAAGACTTTAGAAGCTGCGACACACGCCACTTTCAGTCGCAGACACAGCAGTTTTAAAGGCAGGAATCGCCTTTGCGAACGCCATGAGAAACAGAACGCAAGCTCAGGTCCTGCGGTTTAACAAACAGCCTCGGCTTTCAAGCGACATTTCTTTTCTGGAGCGAATTCACTTTCAACTTCAAGAAATTCACACAACTTGCGAAATACGAAATACAAATCTGGCTCATCGCTGCACAAGAAATACCGCCGGCTGGCAAGAAAATGACAACGGTGTTTTTCCTTAACGAAAAACTTCCCATGGAGAAAAACAACGGCTGTGCGTCTCTGTCGGCTTGATTCAGTTTAATGCAAGTATTCATTCTCCTCCTGGAAAATACAGCTTGCGAAAGATGAAATACAATTCTTGGCTTTTCTGGGTGAGTGCAGAAGAAATCCTGCCGGCTGGCAGAAGAATTCCAGCCTTTTTTACTCTTTAACCACAAACTTGCGAATGATACAAAGCAAGCGGGGTGCGTTTCTGTGCAGCTGTTAACTGAACAGCTGCTGCTTCAAGCCCACCCAGGGCTCATTCCGATTTCAACATCATGCCCCCTGAAGGTAGACTGGATTTCTTTGCGAAGCATTCACCTTTTGGACGTTTCAGGAAAGGTGCGTGTCGATGCCAGACTTGAAAAGCTTTCCATACAAAGAAACAACATAGTGCTTTTGATTGATGGGAAACGGCAAGAGCGGTTTGAGCAGCTCCGGCCTCTCAACCGCTTTACAATGTGATCGGCACCTCGGTAGCCAGTTTAGAAGGCTGAAAAGGATGCTGGAAGCACAGCGACGTTCTAAAACCAGCGCTTGAAAAGCATCTGCATACATAAAATGTCCATTTCCCCAAAGCTGAATCTGCATCTTCAGAAGATTGTCAGCTATACGTTTTCGTTCTTTGTTTCCTTTTTTTACGACAAGCTTTCGAGAAATGAACTGTCTATTGTGATGAAGGCTGCGTTAGAAATTGTGCATCTAGCTTAGTTCAATGAAATCGGGAGGTGCACCTGTCTCAAGCGGATGGCTCTTTGCAGGCACACTACGGAAACCTGCGGGCGCAAGTTGGGAGAAGTGACTCTTGCAGAGTGTTGAGCTTCGAGAAGAGGGCTCCGCTCAGGAAGATATTTCCACATGTTGAAGAGTCGCTTTTCGCCCTTTCTTTCCCACATTTTTCCAGTGCGGTTATTGATCGCGTTCAAAATGTTTTCCCAACGTACGTGTTACCTGCAAAATCACAGTGAAACTGTTATGCCGAAAAGATTCCTAATAGTTATTGTATTAGAATAGCTCTCCAATTTCTTAGCCTTCGTACACGCAATGTTTAAGGAAACGCTAGAGTAAATGAAACTGTAAATAGACAGGAGCTCTTCTTAGTTTTCATACAAGTTATGATGGCTGCAGCTCCTATCTGCGTCCGGGTGACCGGAGCCAAGGGATTATCTGCGGAACCTTTGATTTATCTCTCGGGCAAGGAGCTAGATACGCCCTTTTCATCTCGGTTTGATCACACCTGTGCATTAAAACGCAGTGCTCGGTACCATCGAGGTGTAAGAGGTTCAAGGATGAGCGGGAAACTTTGTTAATAAGGAGACGGGCACCGCCCAACGTGGGGCTCGAACCCACGACCCTGAGATTAAGAGTCTCATGCTCTACCGACTGAGCTAGCCGGGCGCCGGTGGAGCTGGTGGTTAACTTGTCCCTGTTGACGGCAATTTGACAAGGTATACTTCCTGGCTTTTCATCATGTGCTGACCGGATTCGAGAGTAGCACACCCTGTTCTTTGTTGATTACTGTACCTCCAGCAGCGCAAATGTCAGTAATCATTGAAATGTACGACCTACAATCTCCTCAGCATGCCCGCGTGGACTCCTCAGTGATCATCCTTCTACGTTCTGCTGTAGTTTTCATGCAAGTGAAAACCGTGCTCCAAATAACAGCGGCACAGTTGTATCCTGCGGTAAGCATTCTTCTAATTCCATCGTTTTGCTCCAGGTAAAAGGTAGCGCATCATACGGTTGATATTCCAAGGTTTCAGAGTCCGTATTGGATGGCTTGGATGCAGACATCGCTCAGAGCTCCCAGTATGATTTTCCCGAGTTCAGTTTTGCAGTGTTTTAGTGCTTTACTACTTCCAGTGGGCCTTTGAATGCTCTGCTAAGTAGAGACGTGACATAATTACTAATGCGACCGAGTGTGCTGGCTGTTCCTGGTTCGTAATGATTAACGCGAGAAATCAATATAAACATAACTGCTTCGATTTCGAGGTTCAGTTGAAGCTTTCAAAGAAACTATCAAAGACCTCAGAACAACCGAAGACACATTTGGTCATCTCCGTATTGGTGAAGATTAAAGAGTCCCGCAAGTGTCAAGCTTGCACAAACACACACGAGAGAGAAACTCAGGACAGAATTTAAAGAAAGGGAGATGCAGACTATTTGAAGGCACTTTGCTAACCCAATGGCATGCTTATGAATCGTGCATAGGACACATGTAGCAGAGGATGGTTTCGATCCATCGACCTCTGGGTTATGGGCCCAGCACGCTTCCGCTGCGCCACTCTGCTGACGGCCTCTCTGCGTGTGGCGCACAACTGCTCTTTTTATTTCCTACATAAGTGATGAAAGAGTTGAAAGTTTCAACGACAAACGCAGACGTCACTTTGAGCGCTTGGTGTTGTAGCACAAATCATCACATGCTGCTCTACACTGGATTATAAAAGCCAACACATTTTCCAAACATTTTAATGCTGGAGTCACACTGTAGTATTAATAACAGTGCGATACTCGAGGAGCGTAGTGGGATCGCGGTGGCTCATCAGACCGCCCCGGGACAGGGGGCCCGCGTCAGGATGGCCGAGCGGTCTAAGGCGCTGCGTTCAGGTCGCAGTCTCCCCTGGAGGCGTGGGTTCGAATCCCACTCCTGACAAAAAGCTTGCTCAGTGCCGTCTCCAGTCGGGTGCAAATGGGTGAAGCAGCCTGCCGCGGGGAACGTGCGCCGATAGGCGTAGGTGTATCCCCTGCCTCTTCCGATTTAGCTCGTGCTCCATAGGATGGAAGCGGATGCTCTGGCTTTTTGACTCGAATATAACCTGATCACAAAAGAAGGCCGTGCAGCCCAGTGCTGGTTTAAGAATGCCTCGTGTCTTCAGGCCCCTATTCCTTCAGGTTACCCCTTTGGAATAGTCGTCCGAAAAAGACGGGAAAGGAAAAGCATGTAAGCTCCCACACACTGCGTTAGCATTAGCGGTTGGAATCTGATGGGAGAAAAGCAACCTGGCTCGCCGTCAAGCAATCCATCCCTGGTCTCCCACGTGACAGGCGGGGATACGCACCACTATACTAACGAGGAGCGCTTGCTTGGCGCTTGAAGACACTTCCTCTTGCGGCTACTACTGTTTCCGGTTTCGTCTTTTCTTTTCATTCCTCCCAGAGGAGCGCATGAAAACGTTTCCATCTGCGCCATCCTCACCCCTCCAATGCTATGGTCCCTGCTCCTCCTGGTGCACTGCAAACACTCATTCAGCCGGTTCTTTCAGTTTGAATACTTAGGTCTTCAAAGGCTGGAAGTAGGGCGCAAGACATGCCAATGCCAAAAGCGTGGCAGTGTGCTTCCAGCTGTGAAATGTCACTGGTGGATGTTGAAGACATTACTTCCAAGGCAGCAGGTCCAAGCGATTTAGCGTTTGTACAAGAAGCAGGAAGAGAGAAACGGCACTCCGCCTTTTTCTGGGCAGGCCGAAGCGACAGGAGAAGGGCGCCGTAGTCGGCAGGATTCGAGCCGACGCGGGGAGACCCCAATGGCTTTCTAGCCCATCGCCTTAACCGCTCGGCCACGACTACAGGGAGCGCCGCCGCCGCCGGCTTGCAATCATTTAACACGGAGGGCGAGGCGGCGGCGGTAACCTTTTTCAATGTCGCTCTCCGCTTCCCCCCAAAAAAAGCCAAATGACATGCTAGCACTCGGACACCCTTCAGAAGACTGAAGGGTGGCTTAAAGCTGGAAGGATTAGGTCTCCCCGTTCCGACGCGACAATCGAACTTCCTTAGGCAGAGAGAAAGCAACATCGAGGAGCGTCAACAAGACTTTAGAAGCTGCGACACACGCCACTTTCAGTCGCAGACACAGCAGTTTTAAAGGCAGGAATCGCCTTTGCGAACGCCATGAGAAACAGAACGCAAGCTCAGGTCCTGCGGTTTAACAAACAGCCTCGGCTTTCAAGCGACATTTCTTTTCTGGAGCGAATTCACTTTCAACTTCAAGAAATTCACACAACTTGCGAAATACGAAATACAAATCTGGCTCATCGCTGCACAAGAAATACCGCCGGCTGGCAAGAAAATGACAACGGTGTTTTTCCTTAACGAAAAACTTCCCATGGAGAAAAACAACGGCTGTGCGTCTCTGTCGGCTTGATTCAGTTTAATGCAAGTATTCATTCTCCTCCTGGAAAATACAGCTTGCGAAAGATGAAATACAATTCTTGGCTTTTCTGGGTGAGTGCAGAAGAAATCCTGCCGGCTGGCAGAAGAATTCCAGCCTTTTTTACTCTTTAACCACAAACTTGCGAATGATACAAAGCAAGCGGGGTGCGTTTCTGTGCAGCTGTTAACTGAACAGCTGCTGCTTCAAGCCCACCCAGGGCTCATTCCGATTTCAACATCATGCCCCCTGAAGGTAGACTGGATTTCTTTGCGAAGCATTCACCTTTTGGACGTTTCAGGAAAGGTGCGTGTCGATGCCAGACTTGAAAAGCTTTCCATACAAAGAAACAACATAGTGCTTTTGATTGATGGGAAACGGCAAGAGCGGTTTGAGCAGCTCCGGCCTCTCAACCGCTTTACAATGTGATCGGCACCTCGGTAGCCAGTTTAGAAGGCTGAAAAGGATGCTGGAAGCACAGCGACGTTCTAAAACCAGCGCTTGAAAAGCATCTGCATACATAAAATGTCCATTTCCCCAAAGCTGAATCTGCATCTTCAGAAGATTGTCAGCTATACGTTTTCGTTCTTTGTTTCCTTTTTTTACGACAAGCTTTCGAGAAATGAACTGTCTATTGTGATGAAGGCTGCGTTAGAAATTGTGCATCTAGCTTAGTTCAATGAAATCGGGAGGTGCACCTGTCTCAAGCGGATGGCTCTTTGCAGGCACACTACGGAAACCTGCGGGCGCAAGTTGGGAGAAGTGACTCTTGCAGAGTGTTGAGCTTCGAGAAGAGGGCTCCGCTCAGGAAGATATTTCCACATGTTGAAGAGTCGCTTTTCGCCCTTTCTTTCCCACATTTTTCCAGTGCGGTTATTGATCGCGTTCAAAATGTTTTCCCAACGTACGTGTTACCTGCAAAATCACAGTGAAACTGTTATGCCGAAAAGATTCCTAATAGTTATTGTATTAGAATAGCTCTCCAATTTCTTAGCCTTCGTACACGCAATGTTTAAGGAAACGCTAGAGTAAATGAAACTGTAAATAGACAGGAGCTCTTCTTAGTTTTCATACAAGTTATGATGGCTGCAGCTCCTATCTGCGTCCGGGTGACCGGAGCCAAGGGATTATCTGCGGAACCTTTGATTTATCTCTCGGGCAAGGAGCTAGATACGCCCTTTTCATCTCGGTTTGATCACACCTGTGCATTAAAACGCAGTGCTCGGTACCATCGAGGTGTAAGAGGTTCAAGGATGAGCGGGAAACTTTGTTAATAAGGAGACGGGCACCGCCCAACGTGGGGCTCGAACCCACGACCCTGAGATTAAGAGTCTCATGCTCTACCGACTGAGCTAGCCGGGCGCCGGTGGAGCTGGTGGTTAACTTGTCCCTGTTGACGGCAATTTGACAAGGTATACTTCCTGGCTTTTCATCATGTGCTGACCGGATTCGAGAGTAGCACACCCTGTTCTTTGTTGATTACTGTACCTCCAGCAGCGCAAATGTCAGTAATCATTGAAATGTACGACCTACAATCTCTTCAGCATGCCCGCGTGGACTCCTCAGTGATCATCCTTCTACGTTCTGCTGTAGTTTTCATGCAAGTGAAAACCGTGCTCCAAATAACAGCGGCACAGTTGTATCCTGCGGTAAGCATTCTTCTAATTCCATCGTTTTGCTCCAGGTAAAAGGTAGCGCATCATACGGTTGATATTCCAAGGTTTCAGAGTCCGTATTGGATGGCTTGGATGCAGACATCGCTCAGAGCTCCCAGTATGATTTTCCCGAGTTCAGTTTTGCAGTGTTTTAGTGCTTTACTACTTCCAGTGGGCCTTTGAATGCTCTGCTAAGTAGAGACGTGACATAATTACTAATGCGACCGAGTGTGCTGGCTGTTCCTGGTTCGTAATGATTAACGCGAGAAATCAATATAAACATAACTGCTTCGATTTCGAGGTTCAGTTGAAGCTTTCAAAGAAACTATCAAAGACCTCAGAACAACCGAAGACACATTTGGTCATCTCCGTATTGGTGAAGATTAAAGAGTCCCGCAAGTGTCAAGCTTGCACAAACACACACGAGAGAGAAACTCAGGACAGAATTTAAAGAAAGGGAGATGCAGACTATTTGAAGGCACTTTGCTAACCCAATGGCATGCTTATGAATCGTGCATAGGACACATGTAGCAGAGGATGGTTTCGATCCATCGACCTCTGGGTTATGGGCCCAGCACGCTTCCGCTGCGCCACTCTGCTGACGGCCTCTCTGCGTGTGGCGCACAACTGCTCTTTTTATTTCCTACATAAGTGATGAAAGAGTTGAAAGTTTCAACGACAAACGCAGACGTCACTTTGAGCGCTTGGTGTTGTAGCACAAATCATCACATGCTGCTCTACACTGGATTATAAAAGCCAACACATTTTCCAAACATTTTAATGCTGGAGTCACACTGTAGTATTAATAACAGTGCGATACTCGAGGAGCGTAGTGGGATCGCGGTGGCTCATCAGACCGCCCCGGGACAGGGGGCCCGCGTCAGGATGGCCGAGCGGTCTAAGGCGCTGCGTTCAGGTCGCAGTCTCCCCTGGAGGCGTGGGTTCGAATCCCACTCCTGACAAAAAGCTTGCTCAGTGCCGTCTCCAGTCGGGTGCAAATGGGTGAAGCAGCCTGCCGCGGGGAACGTGCGCCGATAGGCGTAGGTGTATCCCCTGCCTCTTCCGATTTAGCTCGTGCTCCATAGGATGGAAGCGGATGCTCTGGCTTTTTGACTCGAATATAACCTGATCACAACAGAAGGCCGTGCAGCCCAGTGCTGGTTTAAGAATGCCTCGTGTCTTCAGGCCCCTATTCCTTCAGGTTACCCCTTTGGAATAGTCGTCCGAAAAAGACGGGAAAGGAAAAGCATGTAAGCTCCCACACACTGCGTTAGCATTAGCGGTTGGAATCTGATGGGAGAAAAGCAACCTGGCTCGCCGTCAAGCAATCCATCCCTGGTCTCCCACGTGACAGGCGGGGATACGCACCACTATACTAACGAGGAGCGCTTGCTTGGCGCTTGAAGACACTTCCTCTTGCGGCTACTACTGTTTCCGGTTTCGTCTTTTCTTTTCATTCCTCCCAGAGGAGCGCATGAAAACGTTTCCATCTGCGCCATCCTCACCCCTCCAATGCTATGGTCCCTGCTCCTCCTGGTGCACTGCAAACACTCATTCAGCCGGTTCTTTCAGTTTGAATACTTAGGTCTTCAAAGGCTGGAAGTAGGGCGCAAGACATGCCAATGCCAAAAGCGTGGCAGTGTGCTTCCAGCTGTGAAATGTCACTGGTGGAAGTTGAAGACATTACTTCCAAGGCAGCAGGTCCAAGCGATTTAGCGTTTGTACAAGAAGCAGGAAGAGAGAAACGGCACTCCGCCTTTTTCTGGGCAGGCCGAAGCGACAGGAGAAGGGCGCCGTAGTCGGCAGGATTCGAGCCGACGCGGGGAGACCCCAATGGCTTTCTAGCCCATCGCCTTAACCGCTCGGCCACGACTACAGGGAGCGCCGCCGCCGCCGGCTTGCAATCATTTAACACGGAGGGCGAGGCGGCGGCGGTAACCTTTTTCAATGTCGCTCTCCGCTTCCCCCCAAAAAAAGCCAAATGACATGCTAGCACTCGGACACCCTTCAGAAGACTGAAGGGTGGCTTAAAGCTGGAAGGATTAGGTCTCCCCGTTCCGACGCGACAATCGAACTTCCTTAGGCAGAGAGAAAGCAACATCGAGGAGCGTCAACAAGACTTTAGAAGCTGCGACACACGCCACTTTCAGTCGCAGACACAGCAGTTTTAAAGGCAGGAATCGCCTTTGCGAACGCCATGAGAAACAGAACGCAAGCTCAGGTCCTGCGGTTTAACAAACAGCCTCGGCTTTCAAGCGACATTTCTTTTCTGGAGCGAATTCACTTTCAACTTCAAGAAATTCACACAACTTGCGAAATACGAAATACAAATCTGGCTCATCGCTGCACAAGAAATACCGCCGGCTGGCAAGAAAATGACAACGGTGTTTTTCCTTAACGAAAAACTTCCCATGGAGAAAAACAACGGCTGTGCGTCTCTGTCGGCTTGATTCAGTTTAATGCAAGTATTCATTCTCCTCCTGGAAAATACAGCTTGCGAAAGATGAAATACAATTCTTGGCTTTTCTGGGTGAGTGCAGAAGAAATCCTGCCGGCTGGCAGAAGAATTCCAGCCTTTTTTACTCTTTAACCACAAACTTGCGAATGATACAAAGCAAGCGGGGTGCGTTTCTGTGCAGCTGTTAACTGAACAGCTGCTGCTTCAAGCCCACCCAGGGCTCATTCCGATTTCAACATCATGCCCCCTGAAGGTAGACTGGATTTCTTTGCGAAGCATTCACCTTTTGGACGTTTCAGGAAAGGTGCGTGTCGATGCCAGACTTGAAAAGCTTTCCATACAAAGAAACAACATAGTGCTTTTGATTGATGGGAAACGGCAAGAGCGGTTTGAGCAGCTCCGGCCTCTCAACCGCTTTACAATGTGATCGGCACCTCGGTAGCCAGTTTAGAAGGCTGAAAAGGATGCTGGAAGCACAGCGACGTTCTAAAACCAGCGCTTGAAAAGCATCTGCATACATAAAATGTCCATTTCCCCAAAGCTGAATCTGCATCTTCAGAAGATTGTCAGCTATACGTTTTCGTTCTTTGTTTCCTTTTTTTACGACAAGCTTTCGAGAAATGAACTGTCTATTGTGATGAAGGCTGCGTTAGAAATTGTGCATCTAGCTTAGTTCAATGAAATCGGGAGGTGCACCTGTCTCAAGCGGATGGCTCTTTGCAGGCACACTACGGAAACCTGCGGGCGCAAGTTGGGAGAAGTGACTCTTGCAGAGTGTTGAGCTTCGAGAAGAGGGCTCCGCTCAGGAAGATATTTCCACATGTTGAAGAGTCGCTTTTCGCCCTTTCTTTCCCACATTTTTCCAGTGCGGTTATTGATCGCGTTCAAAATGTTTTCCCAACGTACGTGTTACCTGCAAAATCACAGTGAAACTGTTATGCCGAAAAGATTCCTAATAGTTATTGTATTAGAATAGCTCTCCAATTTCTTAGCCTTCGTACACGCAATGTTTAAGGAAACGCTAGAGTAAATGAAACTGTAAATAGACAGGAGCTCTTCTTAGTTTTCATACAAGTTATGATGGCTGCAGCTCCTATCTGCGTCCGGGTGACCGGAGCCAAGGGATTATCTGCGGAACCTTTGATTTATCTCTCGGGCAAGGAGCTAGATACGCCCTTTTCATCTCGGTTTGATCACACCTGTGCATTAAAACGCAGTGCTCGGTACCATCGAGGTGTAAGAGGTTCAAGGATGAGCGGGAAACTTTGTTAATAAGGAGACGGGCACCGCCCAACGTGGGGCTCGAACCCACGACCCTGAGATTAAGAGTCTCATGCTCTACCGACTGAGCTAGCCGGGCGCCGGTGGAGCTGGTGGTTAACTTGTCCCTGTTGACGGCAATTTGACAAGGTATACTTCCTGGCTTTTCATCATGTGCTGACCGGATTCGAGAGTAGCACACCCTGTTCTTTGTTGATTACTGTACCTCCAGCAGCGCAAATGTCAGTAATCATTGAAATGTACGACCTACAATCTCCTCAGCATGCCCGCGTGGACTCCTCAGTGATCATCCTTCTACGTTCTGCTGTAGTTTTCATGCAAGTGAAAACCGTGCTCCAAATAACAGCGGCACAGTTGTATCCTGCGGTAAGCATTCTTCTAATTCCATCGTTTTGCTCCAGGTAAAAGGTAGCGCATCATACGGTTGATATTCCAAGGTTTCAGAGTCCGTATTGGATGGCTTGGATGCAGACATCGCTCAGAGCTCCCAGTATGATTTTCCCGAGTTCAGTTTTGCAGTGTTTTAGTGCTTTACTACTTCCAGTGGGCCTTTGAATGCTCTGCTAAGTAGAGACGTGACATAATTACTAATGCGACCGAGTGTGCTGGCTGTTCCTGGTTCGTAATGATTAACGCGAGAAATCAATATAAACATAACTGCTTCGATTTCGAGGTTCAGTTGAAGCTTTCAAAGAAACTATCAAAGACCTCAGAACAACCGAAGACACATTTGGTCATCTCCGTATTGGTGAAGATTAAAGAGTCCCGCAAGTGTCAAGCTTGCACAAACACACACGAGAGAGAAACTCAGGACAGAATTTAAAGAAAGGGAGATGCAGACTATTTGAAGGCACTTTGCTAACCCAATGGCATGCTTATGAATCGTGCATAGGACACATGTAGCAGAGGATGGTTTCGATCCATCGACCTCTGGGTTATGGGCCCAGCACGCTTCCGCTGCGCCACTCTGCTGACGGCCTCTCTGCGTGTGGCGCACAACTGCTCTTTTTATTTCCTACATAAGTGATGAAAGAGTTGAAAGTTTCAACGACAAACGCAGACGTCACTTTGAGCGCTTGGTGTTGTAGCACAAATCATCACATGCTGCTCTACACTGGATTATAAAAGCCAACACATTTTCCAAACATTTTAATGCTGGAGTCACACTGTAGTATTAATAACAGTGCGATACTCGAGGAGCGTAGTGGGATCGCGGTGGCTCATCAGACCGCCCCGGGACAGGGGGCCCGCGTCAGGATGGCCGAGCGGTCTAAGGCGCTGCGTTCAGGTCGCAGTCTCCCCTGGAGGCGTGGGTTCGAATCCCACTCCTGACAAAAAGCTTGCTCAGTGCCGTCTCCAGTCGGGTGCAAATGGGTGAAGCAGCCTGCCGCGGGGAACGTGCGCCGATAGGCGTAGGTGTATCCCCTGCCTCTTCCGATTTAGCTCGTGCTCCATAGGATGGAAGCGGATGCTCTGGCTTTTTGACTCGAATATAACCTGATCACAACAGAAGGCCGTGCAGCCCAGTGCTGGTTTAAGAATGCCTCGTGTCTTCAGGCCCCTATTCCTTCAGGTTACCCCTTTGGAATAGTCGTCCGAAAAAGACGGGAAAGGAAAAGCATGTAAGCTCCCACACACTGCGTTAGCATTAGCGGTTGGAATCTGATGGGAGAAAAGCAACCTGGCTCGCCGTCAAGCAATCCATCCCTGGTCTCCCACGTGACAGGCGGGGATACGCACCACTATACTAACGAGGAGCGCTTGCTTGGCGCTTGAAGACACTTCCTCTTGCGGCTACTACTGTTTCCGGTTTCGTCTTTTCTTTTCATTCCTCCCAGAGGAGCGCATGAAAACGTTTCCATCTGCGCCATCCTCACCCCTCCAATGCTATGGTCCCTGCTCCTCCTGGTGCACTGCAAACACTCATTCAGCCGGTTCTTTCAGTTTGAATACTTAGGTCTTCAAAGGCTGGAAGTAGGGCGCAAGACATGCCAATGCCAAAAGCGTGGCAGTGTGCTTCCAGCTGTGAAATGTCACTGGTGGAAGTTGAAGACATTACTTCCAAGGCAGCAGGTCCAAGCGATTTAGCGTTTGTACAAGAAGCAGGAAGAGAGAAACGGCACTCCGCCTTTTTCTGGGCAGGCCGAAGCGACAGGAGAAGGGCGCCGTAGTCGGCAGGATTCGAGCCGACGCGGGGAGACCCCAATGGCTTTCTAGCCCATCGCCTTAACCGCTCGGCCACGACTACAGGGAGCGCCGCCGCCGCCGGCTTGCAATCATTTAACACGGAGGGCGAGGCGGCGGCGGTAACCTTTTTCAATGTCGCTCTCCGCTTCCCCCCAAAAAAAGCCAAATGACATGCTAGCACTCGGACACCCTTCAGAAGACTGAAGGGTGGCTTAAAGCTGGAAGGATTAGGTCTCCCCGTTCCGACGCGACAATCGAACTTCCTTAGGCAGAGAGAAAGCAACATCGAGGAGCGTCAACAAGACTTTAGAAGCTGCGACACACGCCACTTTCAGTCGCAGACACAGCAGTTTTAAAGGCAGGAATCGCCTTTGCGAACGCCATGAGAAACAGAACGCAAGCTCAGGTCCTGCGGTTTAACAAACAGCCTCGGCTTTCAAGCGACATTTCTTTTCTGGAGCGAATTCACTTTCAACTTCAAGAAATTCACACAACTTGCGAAATACGAAATACAAATCTGGCTCATCGCTGCACAAGAAATACCGCCGGCTGGCAAGAAAATGACAACGGTGTTTTTCCTTAACGAAAAACTTCCCATGGAGAAAAACAACGGCTGTGCGTCTCTGTCGGCTTGATTCAGTTTAATGCAAGTATTCATTCTCCTCCTGGAAAATACAGCTTGCGAAAGATGAAATACAATTCTTGGCTTTTCTGGGTGAGTGCAGAAGAAATCCTGCCGGCTGGCAGAAGAATTCCAGCCTTTTTTACTCTTTAACCACAAACTTGCGAATGATACAAAGCAAGCGGGGTGCGTTTCTGTGCAGCTGTTAACTGAACAGCTGCTGCTTCAAGCCCACCCAGGGCTCATTCCGATTTCAACATCATGCCCCCTGAAGGTAGACTGGATTTCTTTGCGAAGCATTCACCTTTTGGACGTTTCAGGAAAGGTGCGTGTCGATGCCAGACTTGAAAAGCTTTCCATACAAAGAAACAACATAGTGCTTTTGATTGATGGGAAACGGCAAGAGCGGTTTGAGCAGCTCCGGCCTCTCAACCGCTTTACAATGTGATCGGCACCTCGGTAGCCAGTTTAGAAGGCTGAAAAGGATGCTGGAAGCACAGCGACGTTCTAAAACCAGCGCTTGAAAAGCATCTGCATACATAAAATGTCCATTTCCCCAAAGCTGAATCTGCATCTTCAGAAGATTGTCAGCTATACGTTTTCGTTCTTTGTTTCCTTTTTTTACGACAAGCTTTCGAGAAATGAACTGTCTATTGTGATGAAGGCTGCGTTAGAAATTGTGCATCTAGCTTAGTTCAATGAAATCGGGAGGTGCACCTGTCTCAAGCGGATGGCTCTTTGCAGGCACACTACGGAAACCTGCGGGCGCAAGTTGGGAGAAGTGACTCTTGCAGAGTGTTGAGCTTCGAGAAGAGGGCTCCGCTCAGGAAGATATTTCCACATGTTGAAGAGTCGCTTTTCGCCCTTTCTTTCCCACATTTTTCCAGTGCGGTTATTGATCGCGTTCAAAATGTTTTCCCAACGTACGTGTTACCTGCAAAATCACAGTGAAACTGTTATGCCGAAAAGATTCCTAATAGTTATTGTATTAGAATAGCTCTCCAATTTCTTAGCCTTCGTACACGCAATGTTTAAGGAAACGCTAGAGTAAATGAAACTGTAAATAGACAGGAGCTCTTCTTAGTTTTCATACAAGTTATGATGGCTGCAGCTCCTATCTGCGTCCGGGTGACCGGAGCCAAGGGATTATCTGCGGAACCTTTGATTTATCTCTCGGGCAAGGAGCTAGATACGCCCTTTTCATCTCGGTTTGATCACACCTGTGCATTAAAACGCAGTGCTCGGTACCATCGAGGTGTAAGAGGTTCAAGGATGAGCGGGAAACTTTGTTAATAAGGAGACGGGCACCGCCCAACGTGGGGCTCGAACCCACGACCCTGAGATTAAGAGTCTCATGCTCTACCGACTGAGCTAGCCGGGCGCCGGTGGAGCTGGTGGTTAACTTGTCCCTGTTGACGGCAATTTGACAAGGTATACTTCCTGGCTTTTCATCATGTGCTGACCGGATTCGAGAGTAGCACACCCTGTTCTTTGTTGATTACTGTACCTCCAGCAGCGCAAATGTCAGTAATCATTGAAATGTACGACCTACAATCTCCTCAGCATGCCCGCGTGGACTCCTCAGTGATCATCCTTCTACGTTCTGCTGTAGTTTTCATGCAAGTGAAAACCGTGCTCCAAATAACAGCGGCACAGTTGTATCCTGCGGTAAGCATTCTTCTAATTCCATCGTTTTGCTCCAGGTAAAAGGTAGCGCATCATACGGTTGATATTCCAAGGTTTCAGAGTCCGTATTGGATGGCTTGGATGCAGACATCGCTCAGAGCTCCCAGTATGATTTTCCCGAGTTCAGTTTTGCAGTGTTTTAGTGCTTTACTACTTCCAGTGGGCCTTTGAATGCTCTGCTAAGTAGAGACGTGACATAATTACTAATGCGACCGAGTGTGCTGGCTGTTCCTGGTTCGTAATGATTAACGCGAGAAATCAATATAAACATAACTGCTTCGATTTCGAGGTTCAGTTGAAGCTTTCAAAGAAACTATCAAAGACCTCAGAACAACCGAAGACACATTTGGTCATCTCCGTATTGGTGAAGATTAAAGAGTCCCGCAAGTGTCAAGCTTGCACAAACACACACGAGAGAGAAACTCAGGACAGAATTTAAAGAAAGGGAGATGCAGACTATTTGAAGGCACTTTGCTAACCCAATGGCATGCTTATGAATCGTGCATAGGACACATGTAGCAGAGGATGGTTTCGATCCATCGACCTCTGGGTTATGGGCCCAGCACGCTTCCGCTGCGCCACTCTGCTGACGGCCTCTCTGCGTGTGGCGCACAACTGCTCTTTTTATTTCCTACATAAGTGATGAAAGAGTTGAAAGTTTCAACGACAAACGCAGACGTCACTTTGAGCGCTTGGTGTTGTAGCACAAATCATCACATGCTGCTCTACACTGGATTATAAAAGCCAACACATTTTCCAAACATTTTAATGCTGGAGTCACACTGTAGTATTAATAACAGTGCGATACTCGAGGAGCGTAGTGGGATCGCGGTGGCTCATCAGACCGCCCCGGGACAGGGGGCCCGCGTCAGGATGGCCGAGCGGTCTAAGGCGCTGCGTTCAGGTCGCAGTCTCCCCTGGAGGCGTGGGTTCGAATCCCACTCCTGACAAAAAGCTTGCTCAGTGCCGTCTCCAGTCGGGTGCAAATGGGTGAAGCAGCCTGCCGCGGGGAACGTGCGCCGATAGGCGTAGGTGTATCCCCTGCCTCTTCCGATTTAGCTCGTGCTCCATAGGATGGAAGCGGATGCTCTGGCTTTTTGACTCGAATATAACCTGATCACAACAGAAGGCCGTGCAGCCCAGTGCTGGTTTAAGAATGCCTCGTGTCTTCAGGCCCCTATTCCTTCAGGTTACCCCTTTGGAATAGTCGTCCGAAAAAGACGGGAAAGGAAAAGCATGTAAGCTCCCACACACTGCGTTAGCATTAGCGGTTGGAATCTGATGGGAGAAAAGCAACCTGGCTCGCCGTCAAGCAATCCATCCCTGGTCTCCCACGTGACAGGCGGGGATACGCACCACTATACTAACGAGGAGCGCTTGCTTGGCGCTTGAAGACACTTCCTCTTGCGGCTACTACTGTTTCCGGTTTCGTCTTTTCTTTTCATTCCTCCCAGAGGAGCGCATGAAAACGTTTCCATCTGCGCCATCCTCACCCCTCCAATGCTATGGTCCCTGCTCCTCCTGGTGCACTGCAAACACTCATTCAGCCGGTTCTTTCAGTTTGAATACTTAGGTCTTCAAAGGCTGGAAGTAGGGCGCAAGACATGCCAATGCCAAAAGCGTGGCAGTGTGCTTCCAGCTGTGAAATGTCACTGGTGGATGTTGAAGACATTACTTCCAAGGCAGCAGGTCCAAGCGATTTAGCGTTTGTACAAGAAGCAGGAAGAGAGAAACGGCACTCCGCCTTTTTCTGGGCAGGCCGAAGCGACAGGAGAAGGGCGCCGTAGTCGGCAGGATTCGAGCCGACGCGGGGAGACCCCAATGGCTTTCTAGCCCATCGCCTTAACCGCTCGGCCACGACTACAGGGAGCGCCGCCGCCGCCGGCTTGCAATCATTTAACACGGAGGGCGAGGCGGCGGCGGTAACCTTTTTCAATGTCGCTCTCCGCTTCCCCCCAAAAAAAGCCAAATGACATGCTAGCACTCGGACACCCTTCAGAAGACTGAAGGGTGGCTTAAAGCTGGAAGGATTAGGTCTCCCCGTTCCGACGCGACAATCGAACTTCCTTAGGCAGAGAGAAAGCAACATCGAGGAGCGTCAACAAGACTTTAGAAGCTGCGACACACGCCACTTTCAGTCGCAGACACAGCAGTTTTAAAGGCAGGAATCGCCTTTGCGAACGCCATGAGAAACAGAACGCAAGCTCAGGTCCTGCGGTTTAACAAACAGCCTCGGCTTTCAAGCGACATTTCTTTTCTGGAGCGAATTCACTTTCAACTTCAAGAAATTCACACAACTTGCGAAATACGAAATACAAATCTGGCTCATCGCTGCACAAGAAATACCGCCGGCTGGCAAGAAAATGACAACGGTGTTTTTCCTTAACGAAAAACTTCCCATGGAGAAAAACAACGGCTGTGCGTCTCTGTCGGCTTGATTCAGTTTAATGCAAGTATTCATTCTCCTCCTGGAAAATACAGCTTGCGAAAGATGAAATACAATTCTTGGCTTTTCTGGGTGAGTGCAGAAGAAATCCTGCCGGCTGGCAGAAGAATTCCAGCCTTTTTTACTCTTTAACCACAAACTTGCGAATGATACAAAGCAAGCGGGGTGCGTTTCTGTGCAGTTGTTAACTGAACAGCTGCTGCTTCAAGCCCACCCAGGGCTCATTCCGATTTCAACATCATGCCCCCTGAAGGTAGACTGGATTTCTTTGCGAGGCATTCACCTTTTGGACGTTTCAGGAAAGGTGCGTGTCGATGCCAGACTTGAAAAGCTTTCCATACAAAGAAACAACATAGTGCTTTTGATTGATGGGAAACGGCAAGAGCGGTTTGAGCAGCTCCGGCCTCTCAACCGCTTTACAATGTGATCGGCACCTCGGTAGCCAGTTTAGAAGGCTGAAAAGGATGCTGGAAGCACAGCGACGTTCTAAAACCAGCGCTTGAAAAGCATCTGCATACATAAAATGTCCATTTCCCCAAAGCTGAATCTGCATCTTCAGAAGATTGTCAGCTATACGTTTTCGTTCTTTGTTTCCTTTTTTTACGACAAGCTTTCGAGAAATGAACTGTCTATTGTGATGAAGGCTGCGTTAGAAATTGTGCATCTAGCTTAGTTCAATGAAATCGGGAGGTGCACCTGTCTCAAGCGGATGGCTCTTTGCAGGCACACTACGGAAACCTGCGGGCGCAAGTTGGGAGAAGTGACTCTTGCAGAGTGTTGAGCTTCGAGAAGAGGGCTCCGCTCAGGAAGATATTTCCACATGTTGAAGAGTCGCTTTTCGCCCTTTCTTTCCCACATTTTTCCAGTGCGGTTATTGATCGCGTTCAAAATGTTTTCCCAACGTACGTGTTACCTGCAAAATCACAGTGAAACTGTTATGCCGAAAAGATTCCTAATAGTTATTGTATTAGAATAGCTCTCCAATTTCTTAGCCTTCGTACACGCAATGTTTAAGGAAACGCTAGAGTAAATGAAACTGTAAATAGACAGGAGCTCTTCTTAGTTTTCATACAAGTTATGATGGCTGCAGCTCCTATCTGCGTCCGGGTGACCGGAGCCAAGGGATTATTTGCGGAACCTTTGATTTATCTCTCGGGCAAGGAGCTAGATACGCCCTTTTCATCTCGGTTTGATCACACCTGTGCATTAAAACGCAGTGCTCGGTACCATCGAGGTGTAAGAGGTTCAAGGATGAGCGGGAAACTTTGTTAATAAGGAGACGGGCACCGCCCAACGTGGGGCTCGAACCCACGACCCTGAGATTAAGAGTCTCATGCTCTACCGACTGAGCTAGCCGGGCGCCGGTGGAGCTGGTGGTTAACTTGTCCCTGTTGACGGCAATTTGACAAGGTATACTTCCTGGCTTTTCATCATGTGCTGACCGGATTCGAGAGTAGCACACCCTGTTCTTTGTTGATTACTGTACCTCCAGCAGCGCAAATGTCAGTAATCATTGAAATGTACGACCTACAATCTCCTCAGCATGCCCGCGTGGACTCCTCAGTGATCATCCTTCTACGTTCTGCTGTAGTTTTCATGCAAGTGAAAACCGTGCTCCAAATAACAGCGGCACAGTTGTATCCTGCGGTAAGCATTCTTCTAATTCCATCGTTTTGCTCCAGGTAAAAGGTAGCGCATCATAGTGTTGATATTCCAAGGTTTCAGAGTCCGTATTGGATGGCTTGGATGCAGACATCGCTCAGAGCTCCCAGTATGATTTTCCCGAGTTCAGTTTTGCAGTGTTTTAGTGCTTTACTACTTCCAGTGGGCCTTTGAATGCTCTGCTAAGTAGAGACGTGACATAATTACTAATGCGACCGAGTGTGCTGGCTGTTCCTGGTTCGTAATGATTAACGCGAGAAATCAATATAAACATAACTGCTTCGATTTCGAGGTTCAGTTGAAGCTTTCAAAGAAACTATCAAAGACCTCAGAACAACCGAAGACACATTTGGTCATCTCCGTATTGGTGAAGATTAAAGAGTCCCGCAAGTGTCAAGCTTGCACAAACACACACGAGAGAGAAACTCAGGACAGAATTTAAAGAAAGGGAGATGCAGACTATTTGAAGGCACTTTGCTAACCCAATGGCATGCTTATGAATCGTGCATAGGACACATGTAGAAGAGGATGGTTTCGATCCATCGACCTCTGGGTTATGGACCCAGCACGCTTCCGCTGCGCCACTCTGCTGACGGCCTCTCTGTGTGTGGCGCACAACTGCTCTTTTTATTTCCTACATAAGTGATGAAAGAGTTGAAAGTTTCAACGACAAACGCAGACGTCACTTTGAGCGTCAACCCCATGTAAGTTATGGGGCAGTAACAGCACACTTTTCAAAACGTGTTTTTCAGCCGAAATAAACGCGTTTTTTCAGACAGCTGTATCCCTATGTAACTGCAAGGCTCAGAAGAGCCCACACACTCAAGTCTTAACCCCAGTGTGCCGAAAGTGTCAAAACATGTTTTTCAGCAGAAATAAACATGTTTCTGCAAGTTTGGTCAACCCCATGTAACTTATGGGGCAGTAACAGCTCACTTTTCAAAACGTGTTTTTCAGGCCAAAATAAACGCGTTTTTTTCAGACAGCTGTATCCCTATGTAACTGCAAGGCTCAGAAGAGCCCACACACTCAGGTCTTAACCCCAGTGTGCTGAAAGTGTCAAAACATGTTTTTCAGCAGAAATAAACATGTTTCTGCAAGTTTGGTCAACCCCATGTAAGTTATGGGTCAGTAACAGCTCACTTTTCAAAACGTGTTTTTCAGCCCGAAATAAACGCGTTTTTTCAGACAGCTGTATCCCTATGTAACTGCAAGGCTCAGAAGAGCCCACACACTCAGGTCTTAACCCCAGTGTGCTGAAAGTGTCAAAACATGTTTTTCAGCAGAAATAAACATGTTTCTGCAAGTTTGGTCAACCCCATGTAAGTTATGGGTCAGTAACAGCTCACTTTTCAAAACGTGTTTTTCAGCCCGAAATAAACGCGTTTTTTCAGATAGCTGTTACCCTATGTAACTGCAAGGCTCAGAAGAGCCCACACACTCAGGTCTTAACCCCAGTGCGCTGAAAGTGTCAAAACATGTTTTTCAGCAGAAATAAACATGTTTCTGCAAGTTTGGTCAAGCCCATGTAAGTTATGGGTCAGTAACAGCTCACTTTTCAAAACGTGTTTTTCAGCCCGAAATAAACGCGTTTTTTCAGACAGCTGTATCCCTATGTAACTGCAAGGCTCAGAAGAGCCCACACACTCAGGTCTTAACCCCAGTGTGCTGAAAGTGTCAAAACATGTTTTTCAGCAGAAATAAACATGTTTCTGCAAGTTTGGTCAACCCCATGTAAGTTATGGGTCAGTAACAGCTCACTTTTCAAAACGTGTTTTTCAGCCCGAAATAAACGCGTTTTTTCAGACAGCTGTATCCCTATGTAACTGCAAGGCTCAGAAGAGCCCACACACTCAGGTCTTAACCCCAGTGTGCTGAAAGTGTCAAAACATGTTTTTCAGCAGAAATAAACATGTTTCTGCAAGTTTGGTCAACCCCATGTAACTTATGGGTCAGTAACAGCACACTTTTCAAAACGTGTTTTTCAGCCTGAAATAAACGCGTTTTTTCAGATAGCTGTTACCCTATGTAACTGCAAGGCTCAGAAGAGCCCACACACTCAGGTCTTAACCCCAGTGCGCTGAAAGTGTCAAAACATGTTTTTCAGCAGAAATAAACATGTTTCTGCAAGTTTGGTCAACCCCATGTAAGTTATGGGTCAGTAACAGCTCACTTTTCAAAACGTGTTTTTCAGCCCGAAATAAACGCGTTTTTTCAGACAGCTGTATCCCTATGTATCTGCAAGGCTCAGAAGAGCCCACACACTCAGGTCTTAACCCCAGTGTGCTGAAAGTGTCAAAACGTGTTTTTCAGCAGAAATAAACATGTTTCTGCAAGTTTGGTCAACCCCATGTAAGTTATGAGTCAGTAACAGCTCACTTTTCAAAACGTGTTTTTCAGCCCGAAATGAACGCGTTTTCTCAGACAGCTGTATCCCTATGTAACTGCAAGGCTCAGAAGAGCCCACACACTCAGGTCTTAACCCCAGTGTGCTGAAAGTGTCAAAACGTGTTTTTCAGCAGAAATAAACATGTTTCTGCAAGTTTGGTCAACCCCATGTAAGTTATGGGGCAGTAACAGCACACTTTTCAAAACGTGTTTTTCAGCCCGAAATAAACGCGTTTTTTCAGACAGCTGTATCCTTATGTAACTCCAAGGCTCAGAAGAGCCCACACACTCAGGTCTTAACCCCAGTGTGCTGAAAGTGTCAAAACATGTTTTTCAGCAGAAATAAACATGTTTCTGCAAGTTTGGTCAACCCCATGTAACTTATGGGTCAGTAACAGCTCACTTTTCAAAACGTGTTTTTCAGCCCGAAATAAACGCGTTTTTTCAGATAGCTGTTACCCTATGTAACTGCAAGGCTCAGAAGAGCCCACACACTCAGGTCTTAACCCCAGTGCGCTGAAAGTGTCAAAACATGTTTTTCAGCAGAAATAAACATGTTTCTGCAAGTTTGGTCAACCCCATGTAAGTTATGGGTCAGTAACAGCTCACTTTTCAAAACGTGTTTTTCTGCCCGAAATAAACGCGTTTTTTCAGACAGCTGTATCCCTATGTATCTGCAAGGCTCAGAAGAGCCCACACACTCAGGTCTTAACCCCAGTGTGCTGAAAGTGTCAAAACATGTTTTTCAGCAGAAATAAACTTGTTTCTGCAAGTTTGGTCAACCCCATGTAAGTTATGGGTCAGTAACAGCTCACTTTTCAAAACGTGTTTTTCAGCCCGAAATAAACGCGTTTTTTCAGACAGCTGTATCCCTATGTAACTGCAAGGCTCAGAAGAGCCCACACACTCAGGTCTTAACCCCAGTGTGCTGAATGTGTCAAAACATGTTTTTCAGCAGAAATAAACATGTTTCTGCAAGTTTGGTCAACCCCATGTAAGTTATGGGTCAGTAACAGCTCACTTTTCAAAACGAGTTTTTCAGCCCGAAATAAACGCGTTTTTTCAGACAGCTGTATCCCTATGTAACTGCAAGGCTCAGAAGAGCCCACACACTCAGTTCTTAACCCCAGTGTGCTGAAAGTGTCAAAACATGTTTTTCAGCAGAAATAAACATGTTTCTGCAAGTTTGGTCAACCCCATGTAAGTTATGGGTCAGTAACAGCTCACTTTTCAAAACGTGTTTTTCAGCCAGAAATAAACGCGTTTTTTCAGACAGCTGTATCCCTATGTATCTGCAAGGCTCAGAAGACCCCACAGACTCAGGTCTTAACCCCAGTGTGCTGAAAGTGTCAAAACATGTTTTTACGCAGAAATAAACATGTTTCTGATAGTTTGGTCAACCCCATGTAAGTTATGGGTCAGTAACAGCTCACTTTTCAAAACGTGTTTTTCAGCCCGAAATAAACACGTTTTTTCAGACAGCTGTATCCCTATGTAACTGCAAGCCTCAGAAGAGCCCACACACTCAGGTCTTAACCCCACTGTGCTGAAAGTGTCAAAACATGTTTTTCAGCAGAAATAAACATGTGTCTGCAAGTTTGGTCAACCCCATGTAACTTATGGGGCAGTAACAGCTCACTTTTCAAAACGTGTTTTTCAGCCCGAAATAAACACGTTTTTTCAGACAGCTGTATCCCTATGTAACTGCAAGGCTCAGAAGAGCCCACACACTCAGGTCTTAACCCCAGTGTGCTGAAAGTGTCAAAACATGTTTTTCAGCAGAAATAAACATGTTTCTGCAAGTTTGGTCAACCCCATGTAACTTATGGGTCAGTAACAGTTCACTTTTCAAAACGTGTTTTTCAGCCCGAAATAAACGCGTTTTTTCAGATAGCTGTTACCCTATGTAACTGCAAGACTCAGAAGAGCCCACACACTCAGGTCTTAACCCCAGTGCGCTGAAAGTGTCAAAACATGTTTTTCAGCAGAAATAAACATGTTTCTGCAAGTTTGGTCAACCCCATGTAAGTTATGGGTCAGTAACAGCTCACTTTTCAAAACGTGTTTTTCAGCCAGAAATAAACGCGTTTTTTCAGACAGCTGTATCCCTATGTATCTGCAAGGCTCAGAAGAGCCCACACACTCAGGTCTTAACCCCAGTGTGCTGAAAGTGTCAAAACATGTTTTTCAGCAGAAATAAACATGTTTCTGATAGTTTGGTCAACCCCATGTAAGTTATGGGTCAGTAACAGCTCACTTTTCAAAACGTGTTTTTCAGCCCGAAATAAACACGTTTTTTCAGACAGCTGTATCCCTATGTAACTGCAAGGCTCAAAAGAGCCCACACACTCAGGTCTTAACCCCAGTGTGCTGAAAGTGTCAAAACATGTTTTTCAGCAGAAATAAACATGTTTCTGCAAGTTTGGTCAACCCCATGTAAGTTATGGGTCAGTAACAGCTCACTTTTCAAAACGTGTTTTTCAGCCCGAAATAAACGCGTTTTTTCAGATAGCTGTTACCCTATGTAACTGCAAGGCTCAGAAGAGCCCACACACTCAAGTCTTAACCCCAGTGTGCTGAAAGTGTCAAAACATGTTTTTCAGCAGAAATAAACATTTTTTCTGCAAGTTTGGTCAACCCCATGTAAGTTATGGGGCAGTAACAGCTCACTTTTCAAGACGTGTTTTTCAGCCCGAAATAAACGCGTTTTTTCAGACAGCTGTATCCCTATGTAACTGCAAGGCTCAGAAGAGCCCACACACTCAGGTCTTAACCCCAGTGTGCTGAAAGTGTCAAAATGTGTTTTTCAGCAGAAATAAACATGTTTCTGCAAGTTTGGTCAACCCCATGTAAGTTATGGGGCAGTAACAGCACACTTTTCAAAACGTGTTTTTCAGCCCGAAATAAACGCGTTTTTTCAGACAGCTGTTACCCTATGTAACTGCAAGGCTCAGAAGAGCCCACACACTCAGGTCTTAACCCCAGTGCGCTGAAAGTGTCAAAACATGTTTTTCAGCAGAAATAAACATGTTTCTGCAAGTTTGGTCAACCCCATGTAAGTTATGGGTCAGTAACAGCTCACTTTTCAAAACGTGTTTTTCAGCCCGAAATAAACGCGTTTTTTGAGACAGCTGTATCCCTATGTAACTGCAAGGATCAGAAGAGCCCACACACTCAGGTCTTAATCCCAGTGTGCTGAAAGTGTCAAAATGTGTTTTTCAGCAGAAATAAACATGTTTCTGCAAGTTTGGTCAACCCCATGTAAGTTATGGGGCAGTAACAGCACACTTTTCAAAACGTGTTTTTCAGCCCGAAATAAACGCATTTTTTCAGACAGCTGTATCCCTATGTAACTGCAAGGCTCAGAAGAGCCCACACACTCAGGTCTTAACCCCAGTGTGCTGAAAGTGTCAAAACATGTTTTTCAGCAGAAATAAACATGTTTCTGCAAGTTTGGTCAACCCCATGTAAGTTATGGGGCAGTAACAGCTCACTTTTCAAGACGTGTTTTTCAGCCCGAAATAAACGCGTTTTTTCAGACAGCTGTATCCCTATGTAACTGCAAGGCTCAGAAGAGCCCACACACTCAGGTTTTAACCCCAGTGTGCTGAAAGTGTCAAAACATGTTTTTCAGCAGAAATAAACATGTTTCTGCAATTTTGGTCAACCCCATGTAACTTATGGGGCAGTAACAGCTCACTTTTCAAAACGTGTTTTTCAGCCCGAAATAAACACGTTTTTTCAGACAGCTGTATCCCTATGTAACTGCAAGCCTCAGAAGAGCCCACACACTCAGGTCTTAACCCCACTGTGCTGAAAGTGTCAAAACTTGTTTTTCAGCAGAAATAAACATGTTTCTGCAAGTTTGGTCAACCCCATGTAAGTTATGGGTCAGTAACAGCTCACTTTTCAAAACGTGTTTTTCAGCCCGAAATAAACGCGTTTTTTCAGACAGCTGTATCCCTATGTAACTGCAAGGCTCAGAAGAGCCCACACACTCAGGTCTTAATCCCAGTGTGCTGAAAGTGTCAAAATGTGTTTTTCAGCAGAAATAAACATGTTTCTGCAAGTTTGGTCAACCCCATGTAAGTTATGGGGCAGTAACAGCACACTTTTCAAAACGTGTTTTTCAGCCCGAAATAAACGCGTTTTTTCAGACAGCTGTATCCCTATGTAACTGCAAGGCTCAGAAGAGCCCACACACTCAGGTCTTAACCCCAGTGTGCTGAAAGTGTCAAAACATGTTTTTCAGCAGAAATAAACATGTTTCTGCAAGTTTGGTCAACCCCATGTAAGTTATGGGGCAGTAACAGCACACTTTTCAAAACGTGTTTTTCAGCCCGAAATAAACGCGTTTTTTCAGACAGCTGTATCCCTATGTAACTGCAAGGCTCAGAAGAGCCCACACACTCAGGTCTTAACCCCAGTGTGCTGAAAGTGTCAAAACATGTTTTTCAGCAGAAATAAACATGTTTCTGCAATTTTGGTCAACCCCATGTAACTTATGGGGCAGTAACAGCTCACTTTTCAAAACGTGTTTTTCAGCCCGAAATAAACACGTTTTTTCAGACAGCTGTATCCCTATGTAACTGCAAGCCTCAGAAGAGCCCACACACTCAGGTCTTAACCCCACTGTGCTGAAAGTGTCAAAACTTGTTTTTCAGCAGAAATAAACATGTTTCTGCAAGTTTGGTCAACCCCATGTAAGTTATGGGTCAGTAACAGCTCACTTTTCAAAACGTGTTTTTCAGCCCGAAATAAACGCGTTTTTTCAGACAGCTGTATCCCTATGTAACTGCAAGGCTCAGAAGAGCCCACACACTCAGGTCTTAATCCCAGTGTGCTGAAAGTGTCAAAATGTGTTTTTCAGCAGAAATAAACATGTTTCTGCAAGTTTGGTCAACCCCATGTAAGTTATGGGGCAGTAACAGCACACTTTTCAAAACGTGTTTTTCAGCCCGAAATAAACGCGTTTTTTCAGACAGCTGTATCCCTATGTAACTGCAAGGCTCAGAAGAGCCCACACACTCAGGTCTTAACCCCAGTGTGCTGAAAGTGTCAAAACATGTTTTTCAGCAGAAATAAACATGTTTCTGCAAGTTTGGTCAACCCCATATAAGTTATGGGTCAGTAACAGCTCACTTTTCAAAACGTGTTTTTCAGCCCGAAATAAACGCGTTTTTTCAGACAGCTGTATCCCTATGTAACTGCAAGGCTCAGAAGAGCCCACACACTCAGGTCTTAACCCCAGTGTGCTGAAAGTGTCAAAACATGTTTTTCAGCAGAAATAAACATGTTTCTGCAAGTTTGGTCAACCCCATGTAAGTTATGGGTCAGTAACAGCTCACTTTTCAAAACGAGTTTTTCAGCCCGAAATAAACGCGTTTTTTCAGACAGCTGTATCCCTATGTAACTGCAAGGCTCAGAAGAGCCCACACACTCAGTTCTTAACCCCAGTGTGCTGAAAGTGTCAAAACATGTTTTTCAGCAGAAATAAACATGTTTCTGCAAGTTTGGTCAACCCCATGTAAGTTATGGGTCAGTAACAGCTCACTTTTCAAAACGTGTTTTTCAGCCCGAAATAAACGCGTTTTTTCAGACAGCTGTATCCCTATGTAACTGCAAGCCTCAGAAGAGCCCACAGACTCAGGTCTTAACCCCAGTGTGCTGAAAGTGTCAAAACATGTTTTTACGCAGAAATAAACATGTTTCTGATAGTTTGGTCAACCCCATGTAAGTTATGGGTCAGTAACAGCTCACTTTTCAAAACGTGTTTTTCAGCCCGAAATAAACACGTTTTTTCAGACAGCTGTATCCCTATGTAACTGCAAGCCTCAGAAGAGCCCACACACTCAGGTCTTAACCCCACTGTGCTGAAAGTGTCAAAACATGTTTTTCAGCAGAAATAAACATGTGTCTGCAAGTTTGGTCAACCCCATGTAACTTATGGGGCAGTAACAGCTCACTTTTCAAAACGTGTTTTTCAGCCCGAAATAAACACGTTTTTTCAGACAGCTGTATCCCTATGTAACTGCAAGGCTCAGAAGAGCCCACACACTCAGGTCTTAACCCCAGTGTGCTGAAAGTGTCAAAACATGTTTTTCAGCAGAAATAAACATGTTTCTGCAAGTTTGGTCAACCCCATGTAACTTATGGGTCAGTAACAGTTCACTTTTCAAAACGTGTTTTTCAGCCCGAAATAAACGCGTTTTTTCAGATAGCTGTTACCCTATGTAACTGCAAGACTCAGAAGAGCCCACACACTCAGGTCTTAACCCCAGTGCGCTGAAAGTGTCAAAACATGTTTTTCAGCAGAAATAAACATGTTTCTGCAAGTTTGGTCAACCCCATGTAAGTTATGGGTCAGTAACAGCTCACTTTTCAAAACGTGTTTTTCAGCCAGAAATAAACGCGTTTTTTCAGACAGCTGTATCCCTATGTATCTGCAAGGCTCAGAAGAGCCCACACACTCAGGTCTTAACCCCAGTGTGCTGAAAGTGTCAAAACATGTTTTTCAGCAGAAATAAACATGTTTCTGCAAGTTTGGTCAACCCCATGTAAGTTATGGGTCAGTAACAGCTCACTTTTCAAAACGTGTTTTTCAGCCCGAAATAAACGCGTTTTTTCAGATAGCTGTTACCCTATGTAACTGCAAGGCTCAGAAGAGCCCACACACTCAAGTCTTAACCCCAGTGTGCTGAAAGTGTCAAAACATGTTTTTCAGCAGAAATAAACATTTTTTCTGCAAGTTTGGTCAACCCCATGTAAGTTATGGGGCAGTAACAGCTCACTTTTCAAGACGTGTTTTTCAGCCCGAAATAAACGCGTTTTTTCAGACAGCTGTATCCCTATGTAACTGCAAGGCTCAGAAGAGCCCACACACTCAGGTCTTAACCCCAGTGTGCTGAAAGTGTCAAAATGTGTTTTTCAGCAGAAATAAACATGTTTCTGCAAGTTTGGTCAACCCCATGTAAGTTATGGGGCAGTAACAGCACACTTTTCAAAACGTGTTTTTCAGCCCGAAATAAATGCGTTTTTTCAGACAGCTGTTACCCTATGTAACTGCAAGGCTCAGAAGAGCCCACACACTCAGGTCTTAACCCCAGTGCGCTGAAAGTGTCAAAACATGTTTTTCAGCAGAAATAAACATGTGTCTGCAAGTTTGGTCAACCCCATGTAACTTATGGGGCAGTAACAGCTCACTTTTCAAAACGTGTTTTTCAGCCCGAAATAAACACGTTTTTTCAGACAGCTGTATCCCTATGTAACTGCAAGGCTCAGAAGAGCCCACACACTCAGGTCTTAACCCCAGTGTGCTGAAAGTGTCAAAACATGTTTTTCAGCAGAAATAAACATGTTTCTGCAAGTTTGGTCAACCCCATGTAACTTATGGGTCAGTAACAGTTCACTTTTCAAAACGTGTTTTTCAGCCCGAAATAAACGCGTTTTTTCAGATAGCTGTTACCCTATGTAACTGCAAGACTCAGAAGAGCCCACACACTCAGGTCTTAACCCCAGTGCGCTGAAAGTGTCAAAACATGTTTTTCAGCAGAAATAAACATGTTTCTGCAAGTTTGGTCAACCCCATGTAAGTTATGGGTCAGTAACAGCTCACTTTTCAAAACGTGTTTTTCAGCCAGAAATAAACGCGTTTTTTCAGACAGCTGTATCCCTATGTATCTGCAAGGCTCAGAAGAGCCCACACACTCAGGTCTTAACCCCAGTGTGCTGAAAGTGTCAAAACATGTTTTTCAGCAGAAATAAACATGTTTCTGCAAGTTTGGTCAACCCCATGTAAGTTATGGGTCAGTAACAGCTCACTTTTCAAAACGTGTTTTTCAGCCCGAAATAAACGCGTTTTTTCAGATAGCTGTTACCCTATGTAACTGCAAGGCTCAGAAGAGCCCACACACTCAAGTCTTAACCCCAGTGTGCTGAAAGTGTCAAAACATGTTTTTCAGCAGAAATAAACATTTTTTCTGCAAGTTTGGTCAACCCCATGTAAGTTATGGGGCAGTAACAGCTCACTTTTCAAGACGTGTTTTTCAGCCCGAAATAAACGCGTTTTTTCAGACAGCTGTATCCCTATGTAACTGCAAGGCTCAGAAGAGCCCACACACTCAGGTCTTAACCCCAGTGTGCTGAAAGTGTCAAAATGTGTTTTTCAGCAGAAATAAACATGTTTCTGCAAGTTTGGTCAACCCCATGTAAGTTATGGGGCAGTAACAGCACACTTTTCAAAACGTGTTTTTCAGCCCGAAATAAACGCGTTTTTTCAGACAGCTGTTACCCTATGTAACTGCAAGGCTCAGAAGAGCCCACACACTCAGGTCTTAACCCCAGTGCGCTGAAAGTGTCAAAACATGTTTTTCAGCAGAAATAAACATGTTTCTGCAAGTTTGGTCAACCCCATGTAAGTTATGGGTCAGTAACAGCTCACTTTTCAAAACGTGTTTTTCAGCCCGAAATAAACGCGTTTTTTGAGACAGCTGTATCCCTATGTAACTGCAAGGATCAGAAGAGCCCACACACTCAGGTCTTAATCCCAGTGTGCTGAAAGTGTCAAAATGTGTTTTTCAGCAGAAATAAACATGTTTCTGCAAGTTTGGTCAACCCCATGTAAGTTATGGGGCAGTAACAGCACACTTTTCAAAACGTGTTTTTCAGCCCGAAATAAACGCATTTTTTTAGACAGCTGTATCCCTATGTAACTGCAAGGCTCAGAAGAGCCCACACACTCAGGTCTTAACCCCAGTGTGCTGAAAGTGTCAAAACATGTTTTTCAGCAGAAATAAACATTTTTCTGCAAGTTTGGTCAACCCCATGTAAGTTATGGGGCAGTAACAGCTCACTTTTCAAGACGTGTTTTTCAGCCCGAAATAAACGCGTTTTTTCAGACAGCTGTATCCCTATGTAACTGCAAGGCTCAGAAGAGCCCACACACTCAGGTTTTAACCCCAGTGTGCTGAAAGTGTCAAAACATGTTTTTCAGCAGAAATAAACATGTTTCTGCAATTTTGGTCAACCCCATGTAACTTATGGGGCAGTAACAGCTCACTTTTCAAAACGTGTTTTTCAGCCCGAAATAAACACGTTTTTTCAGACAGCTGTATCCCTATGTAACTGCAAGCCTCAGAAGAGCCCACACACTCAGGTCTTAACCCCACTGTGCTGAAAGTGTCAAAACTTGTTTTTCAGCAGAAATAAACATGTTTCTGCAAGTTTGGTCAACCCCATGTAAGTTATGGGTCAGTAACAGCTCACTTTTCAAAACGTGTTTTTCAGCCCGAAATAAACGCGTTTTTTCAGACAGCTGTATCCCTATGTAACTGCAAGGCTCAGAAGAGCCCACACACTCAGGTCTTAATCCCAGTGTGCTGAAAGTGTCAAAATGTGTTTTTCAGCAGAAATAAACATGTTTCTGCAAGTTTGGTCAACCCCATGTAAGTTATGGGGCAGTAACAGCACACTTTTCAAAACGTGTTTTTCAGCCCGAAATAAACGCGTTTTTTCAGACAGCTGTATCCCTATGTAACTGCAAGGCTCAGAAGAGCCCACACACTCAGGTCTTAACCCCAGTGTGCTGAAAGTGTCAAAACATGTTTTTCAGCAGAAATAAACATGTTTCTGCAAGTTTGGTCAACCCCATGTAAGTTATGGGGCAGTAACAGCACACTTTTCAAAACGTGTTTTTCAGCCCGAAATAAACGCGTTTTTTCAGACAGCTGTATCCCTATGTAACTGCAAGGCTCAGAAGAGCCCACACACTCAGGTCTTAACCCCAGTGTGCTGAAAGTGTCAAAACATGTTTTTCAGCAGAAATAAACATGTTTCTGCAATTTTGGTCAACCCCATGTAACTTATGGGGCAGTAACAGCTCACTTTTCAAAACGTGTTTTTCAGCCCGAAATAAACACGTTTTTTCAGACAGCTGTATCCCTATGTAACTGCAAGCCTCAGAAGAGCCCACACACTCAGGTCTTAACCCCACTGTGCTGAAAGTGTCAAAACTTGTTTTTCAGCAGAAATAAACATGTTTCTGCAAGTTTGGTCAACCCCATGTAAGTTATGGGTCAGTAACAGCTCACTTTTCAAAACGTGTTTTTCAGCCCGAAATAAACGCGTTTTTTCAGACAGCTGTATCCCTATGTAACTGCAAGGCTCAGAAGAGCCCACACACTCAGGTCTTAACCCCAGTGTGCTGAAAGTGTCAAAACATGTTTTTCAGCAGAAATAAACATGTTTCTGCAAGTTTGGTCAACCCCATGTAAGTTATGGGTCAGTAACAGCTCACTTTTCAAAACGTGTTTTTCAGCCCGAAATAAACGCGTTTTTTCAGACAGCTGTATCCCTATGTAACTGCAAGGCTCAGAAGAGCCCACACACTCAGGTCTTAACCCCAGTGTGCTGAAAGTGTCAAAACATGTTTTTCAGCAGAAATAAACATGTTTCTGCAAGTTTGGTCAACCCCATGTAACTTATGGGTCAGTAACAGCTCACTTTTCAAAACGTGTTTTTCAGTCCGAAATAAACGCGTTTTTTCAGATAGCTGTTACCCTATGTAACTGCAAGGCTCAGAAGAGCCCACACACTCAGGTCTTAACCCCAGTGCGCTGAAAGTGTCAAAACATGTTTTTCAGCAGAAATAAACATGTTTCTGCAAGTTTGGTCAACCCCATGTAAGTTATGGGTCAGTAACAGCTCACTTTTCAAAACGTGTTTTTCAGCCCGAAATAAACGCGTTTTTTCAGACAGCTGTATCCCTATGTATCTGCAAGGCTCAGAAGAGCCCACACACTCAGGTCTTAACCCCAGTGTGCTGAAAGTGTCAAAACGTGTTTTTCAGCAGAAATAAACATGTTTCTGCAAGTTTGGTCAACCCCATGTAAGTTATGAGTCAGTAACAGCTCACTTTTCAAAACGTGTTTTTCAGCCCGAAATGAACGCGTTTTCTCAGACAGCTGTATCCCTATGTAACTGCAAGGCTCAGAAGAGCCCACACACTCAGGTCTTAACCCCAGTGTGCTGAAAGTGTCAAAACGTGTTTTTCAGCAGAAATAAACATGTTTCTGCAAGTTTGGTCAACCCCATGTAAGTTATGGGGCAGTAACAGCACACTTTTCAAAACGTGTTTTTCAGCCCGAAATAAACGCGTTTTTTCAGACAGCTGTATCCTTATGTAACTGCAAGGCTCAGAAGAGCCCACACACTCAGGTCTTAACCCCAGTGTGCTGAAAGTGTCAAAACATGTTTTTCAGCAGAAATAAACATGTTTCTGCACGTTTGGTCAACCCCATGTAACTTATGGGTCAGTAACAGCTCACTTTTCAAAACGTGTTTTTCAGCCCGAAATAAACGCGTTTTTTCAGACAGCTGTATCCCTATGTAACTGCAAGGCTCAGAAGAGCCCACACACTCAGGTCTTAACCCCAGTGTGCTGAAAGTGTCAAAACATGTTTTTCAGCAGAAATAAACATTTTTCTGCAAGTTTGGTCAACCCCATGTAAGTTATGGGTCAGTAACAGCTCACTTTTCAAAACGTGTTTTTCAGCAAAAATAAACATGTTTCTGCAAGTTTGGTCAACCCCATGTAACTTATGGGTCAGTAACAGCTCACTTTTCAAAACGTGTTTTTCAGCCCGAAATAAACGCGTTTTTTCAGATAGCTGTTACCCTATGTAACTGCAAGGCTCAGAAGAGCCCACACACTCAGGTCTTAACCCCAGTGCGCTGAAAGTGTCAAAACATGATTTTCAGCAGAAATAAACATGTTTCTGCAAGTTTGGTCAACCCCATGTAAGTTATGAGTCAGTAACAGCTCACTTTTCAAAACGTGTTTTTCAGCCCGAAATGAACGCGTTTTCTCAGACAGCTGTATCCCTATGTAACTGCAAGGCTCAGAAGAGCCCACACACTCAGGTCTTAACCCCAGTGTGCTGAAAGTGTCAAAACGTGTTTTTCAGCAGAAATAAACATGTTTCTGCAAGTTTGGTCAACCCCATGTAAGTTATGGGGCAGTAACAGCACACTTTTCAAAACGTGTTTTTCAGCCCGAAATAAACACGTTTTTTCAGACAGCTGTATCCCTATGTAACTGCAAGGCTCAGAAGAGCCCACACACTCAGGTCTTAACCCCAGTGTGCTGAAAGTGTCAAAACATGTTTTCAGCAGAAATAAACATGTTTCTGCAATTTTGGTCAACCCCATGTAACTTATGGGGCAGTAACAGCTCACTTTTCAAAACGTGTTTTTCAGCCCGAAATAAACACGTTTTTTCAGACAGCTGTATCCCTATGTAACTGCAAGCCTCAGAAGAGCCCACACACTCAGGTCTTAACCCCACTGTGCTGAAAGTGTCAAAACTTGTTTTTCAGCAGAAATAAACATGTTTCTGCAAGTTTGGTCAACCCCATGTAAGTTATGGGTCAGTAACAGCTCACTTTTCAAAACGTGTTTTTCAGCCCGAAATAAACGCGTTTTTTCAGACAGCTGTATCCCTATGTAACTGCAAGGCTCAGAAGAGCCCACACACTCAGGTCTTAATCCCAGTGTGCTGAAAGTGTCAAAATGTGTTTTTCAGCAGAAATAAACATGTTTCTGCAAGTTTGGTCAACCCCATGTAAGTTATGGGTCAGTAACAGCTCACTTTTCAAAACGTGTTTTTCAGCCCGAAATAAACGCGTTTTTTCAGACAGCTGTATCCCTATGTAACTGCAAGGCTCAGAAGAGCCCACACACTCAGGTCTTAATCCCAGTGTGCTGAAAGTGTCAAAATGTGTTTTTCAGCAGAAATAAACATGTTTCTGCAAGTTTGGTCAACCCCATGTAAGTTATGGGGCAGTAACAGCACACTTTTCAAAACGTGTTTTTCAGCCCGAAATAAACGCGTTTTTTCAGACAGCTGTATCCCTATGTAACTGCAAGGCTCAGAAGAGCCCACACACTCAGGTCTTAACCCCAGTGTGCTGACAGTGTCAAAACGTGTTTTTCAGCAGAAATAAACATGTTTCTGCAAGTTTGGTCAACCCCATGTAAGTTATGGGGCAGTAACAGCACACTTTTCAAAACGTGTTTTTCAGCCCGAAATAAACGCGTTTTTTCAGACAGCTGTATCCCTATATAACTGCAAGGCTCAGAAGAGCCCACACACTCAGGTCTTAACCCCAGTGTGCTGAAAGTGTCAAAACATGTTTTTCAGCAGAAATAAACATGTTTCTGCAATTTTGGTCAACCCCATGTAACTTATGGGGCAGTAACAGCTCACTTTTCAAAACGTGTTTTTCAGCCCGAAATAAACACGTTTTTTCAGACAGCTGTATCCCTATGTAACTGCAAGCCTCAGAAGAGCCCACACACTCAGGTCTTAACCCCACTGTGCTGAAAGTGTCAAAACTTGTTTTTCAGCAGAAATAAACATGTTTCTGCAAGTTTGGTCAACCCCATGTAAGTTATGGGTCAGTAACAGCTCACTTTTCAAAACGTGTTTTTCAGCCCAAAATAAACGCGTTTTTTCAGACAGCTGTATCCCTATGTAACTGCAAGGCTCAGAAGAGCCCACACACTCAGGTCTTAATCCCAGTGTGCTGAAAGTGTCAAAATGTGTTTTTCAGCAGAAACAAACATGTTTCTGCAAGTTTGGTCAACCCCATGTAAGTTATGGGGCAGTAACAGCACACTTTTCAAAACGTGTTTTTCAGCCCGAAATAAACGCGTTTTTTCAGACAGCTGTATCCCTATGTAACTGCAAGGCTCAGAAGAGCCCACACACTCAGGTCTTAACCCCAGTGTGCTGAAAGTGTCAAAACATGTTTTTCAGGAGAAATAAACATGTTTCTGCAAGTTTGGTCAACCCCATGTAAGTTATGGGGCAGTAACAGCACACTTTTCAAAACGTGTTTTTCAGCCCGAAATAAACGCGTTTTTTCAGACAGCTGTATCCCTATGTAACTGCAAGGCTCAGAAGAGCCCACACACTCAGGTCTTAATCCCAGTGTGCTGAAAGTGTCAAAATGTGTTTTTCAGCAGAAATAAACATGTTTCTGCAAGTTTGGTCAACCCCATGTAAGTTATGGGTCAGTAACAGCTCACTTTTCAAAACGTGTTTTTCAGCCCGAAATAAACGCGTTTTTTCAGACAGCTGTATCCCTATGTAACTGCAAGGCTCAGAACAGCCCACACACTCAGGTCTTAATCCCAGTGTGCTGAAAGTGTCAAAATGTGTTTTTCAGCAGAAATAAACATGTTTCTGCAAGTTTGGTCAACCCCATGTAAGTTATGGGGCAGTAACAGCACACTTTTCAAAACGTGTTTTTCAGCCCGAAATAAACGCGTTTTTTCAGACAGCTGTATCCCTATGTAACTGCAAGGCTCAGAAGAGCCCACACACTCAGGTCTTAACCCCAGTGTGCTGACAGTGTCAAAACGTGTTTTTCAGCAGAAATAAACATGTTTCTGCAAGTTTGGTCAACCCCATGTAAGTTATGGGGCAGTAACAGCACACTTTTCAAAACGTGTTTTTCAGCCCGAAATAAACGCGTTTTTTCAGACAGCTGTATCCCTATGTAACTGCAAGGCTCAGAAGAGCCCACACACTCAGGTCTTAACCCCAGTGTGCTGAAAGTGTCAAAACATGTTTTTCAGCAGAAATAAACATGTTTCTGCAATTTTGGTCAACCCCATGTAACTTATGGGGCAGTAACAGCTCACTTTTCAAAACGTGTTTTTCAGCCCGAAATAAACACGTTTTTTCAGACAGCTGTATCCCTATGTAACTGCAAGCCTCAGAAGAGCCCACACACTCAGGTCTTAACCCCACTGTGCTGAAAGTGTCAAAACTTGTTTTTCAGCAGAAATAAACATGTTTCTGCAAGTTTGGTCAACCCCATGTAAGTTATGGGTCAGTAACAGCTCACTTTTCAAAACGTGTTTTTCAGCCCAAAATAAACGCGTTTTTTCAGACAGCTGTATCCCTATGTAATTGCAAGGCTCAGAAGAGCCCACACACTCAGGTCTTAATCCCAGTGTGCTGAAAGTGTCAAAATGTGTTTTTCAGCAGAAATAAACATGTTTCTGCAAGTTTGGTCAACCCCATGTAAGTTATGGGGCAGTAACAGCACACTTTTCAAAACGTGTTTTTCAGCCCGAAATAAACGCGTTTTTTCAGACAGCTGTATCCCTATGTAACTGCAAGGCTCAGAAGAGCCCACACACTCAGGTCTTAACCCCAGTGTGCTGAAAGTGTCAAAACATGTTTTTCAGCAGAAATAAACATGTTTCTGCAAGTTTGGTCAACCCCATGTAAGTTATGGGGCAGTAACAGCACACTTTTCAAAACGTGTTTTTCAGCCCGAAATAAACGCGTTTTTTCAGACAGCTGTATCCCTATGTAACTGCAAGGCTCAGAAGAGCCCACACACTCAGGTCTTAACCCCAGTGTGCTGAAAGTGTCAAAACATGTTTTTCAGCAGAAATAAACATGTTTCTGCAAGTTTGGTCAACCCCATGTAAGTTATGGGTCAGTAACAGCTCACTTTTCAAAACGTGTTTTTCAGCCCGAAATAAACGCGTTTTTTCAGACAGCAGTATCCCTATGTAACTGCAAGGCTCAGAAGAGCCCACACACTCAGGTCTTAATCCCAGTGTGCTGAAAGTGTCAAAATGTGTTTTTCAGCAGAAATAAACATGTTTCTGCAAGTTTGGTCAACCCCATGTAAGTTATGGGGCAGTAACAGCACACTTTTCAAAACGTGTTTTTCAGCCCGAAATAAACGCGTTTTTTCAGACAGCTGTATCCCTATGTAACTGCAAGGCTCAGAAGAGCCCACACACTCAGGTCTTAACCCCAGTGTGCTGACAGTGTCAAAACGTGTTTTTCAGCAGAAATAAACATGTTTCTGCAAGTTTGGTCAACCCCATGTAAGTTATGGGGCAGTAACAGCACACTTTTCAAAACGTGTTTTTCAGCCCGAAATAAACGCGTTTTTTCAGACAGCTGTATCCCTATATAACTGCAAGGCTCAGAAGAGCCCACACACTCAGGTCTTAACCCCAGTGTGCTGAAAGTGTCAAAACATGTTTTTCAGCAGAAATAAACATGTTTCTGCAATTTTGGTCAACCCCATGTAACTTATGGGGCAGTAACAGCTCACTTTTCAAAACGTGTTTTTCAGCCCGAAATAAACACGTTTTTTCAGACAGCTGTATCCCTATGTAACTGCAAGCCTCAGAAGAGCCCACACACTCAGGTCTTAACCCCACTGTGCTGAAAGTGTCAAAACTTGTTTTTCAGCAGAAATAAACATGTTTCTGCAAGTTTGGTCAACCCCATGTAAGTTATGGGTCAGTAACAGCTCACTTTTCAAAACGTGTTTTTCAGCCCAAAATAAACGCGTTTTTTCAGACAGCTGTATCCCTATGTAACTGCAAGGCTCAGAAGAGCCCACACACTCAGGTCTTAATCCCAGTGTGCTGAAAGTGTCAAAATGTGTTTTTCAGCAGAAACAAACATGTTTCTGCAAGTTTGGTCAACCCCATGTAAGTTATGGGGCAGTAACAGCACACTTTTCAAAACGTGTTTTTCAGCCCGAAATAAACGCGTTTTTTCAGACAGCTGTATCCCTATGTAACTGCAAGGCTCAGAAGAGCCCACACACTCAGGTCTTAACCCCAGTGTGCTGAAAGTGTCAAAACATGTTTTTCAGGAGAAATAAACATGTTTCTGCAAGTTTGGTCAACCCCATGTAAGTTATGGGGCAGTAACAGCACACTTTTCAAAACGTGTTTTTCAGCCCGAAATAAACGCGTTTTTTCAGACAGCTGTATCCCTATGTAACTGCAAGGCTCAGAAGAGCCCACACACTCAGGTCTTAATCCCAGTGTGCTGAAAGTGTCAAAATGTGTTTTTCAGCAGAAATAAACATGTTTCTGCAAGTTTGGTCAACCCCATGTAAGTTATGGGTCAGTAACAGCTCACTTTTCAAAACGTGTTTTTCAGCCCGAAATAAACGCGTTTTTTCAGACAGCTGTATCCCTATGTAACTGCAAGGCTCAGAACAGCCCACACACTCAGGTCTTAATCCCAGTGTGCTGAAAGTGTCAAAATGTGTTTTTCAGCAGAAATAAACATGTTTCTGCAAGTTTGGTCAACCCCATGTAAGTTATGGGGCAGTAACAGCACACTTTTCAAAACGTGTTTTTCAGCCCGAAATAAACGCGTTTTTTCAGACAGCTGTATCCCTATGTAACTGCAAGGCTCAGAAGAGCCCACACACTCAGGTCTTAACCCCAGTGTGCTGACAGTGTCAAAACGTGTTTTTCAGCAGAAATAAACATGTTTCTGCAAGTTTGGTCAACCCCATGTAAGTTATGGGGCAGTAACAGCACACTTTTCAAAACGTGTTTTTCAGCCCGAAATAAACGCGTTTTTTCAGACAGCTGTATCCCTATGTAACTGCAAGGCTCAGAAGAGCCCACACACTCAGGTCTTAACCCCAGTGTGCTGAAAGTGTCAAAACATGTTTTTCAGCAGAAATAAACATGTTTCTGCAATTTTGGTCAACCCCATGTAACTTATGGGGCAGTAACAGCTCACTTTTCAAAACGTGTTTTTCAGCCCGAAATAAACACGTTTTTTCAGACAGCTGTATCCCTATGTAACTGCAAGCCTCAGAAGAGCCCACACACTCAGGTCTTAACCCCACTGTGCTGAAAGTGTCAAAACTTGTTTTTCAGCAGAAATAAACATGTTTCTGCAAGTTTGGTCAACCCCATGTAAGTTATGGGTCAGTAACAGCTCACTTTTCAAAACGTGTTTTTCAGCCCAAAATAAACGCGTTTTTTCAGACAGCTGTATCCCTATGTAATTGCAAGGCTCAGAAGAGCCCACACACTCAGGTCTTAATCCCAGTGTGCTGAAAGTGTCAAAATGTGTTTTTCAGCAGAAATAAACATGTTTCTGCAAGTTTGGTCAACCCCATGTAAGTTATGGGGCAGTAACAGCACACTTTTCAAAACGTGTTTTTCAGCCCGAAATAAACGCGTTTTTTCAGACAGCTGTATCCCTATGTAACTGCAAGGCTCAGAAGAGCCCACACACTCAGGTCTTAACCCCAGTGTGCTGACAGTGTCAAAACGTGTTTTTCAGCAGAAATAAACATGTTTCTGCAAGTTTGGTCAACCCCATGTAAGTTATGGGGCAGTAACAGCACACTTTTCAAAACGTGTTTTTCAGCCCGAAATAAACGCGTTTTTTCAGACAGCTGTATCCCTATGTAACTGCAAGGCTCAGAAGAGCCCACACACTCAGGTCTTAACCCCAGTGTGCTGAAAGTGTCAAAACATGTTTTTCAGCAGAAATAAACATGTTTCTGCAATTTTGGTCAACCCCATGTAACTTATGGGGCAGTAACAGCTCACTTTTCAAAACGTGTTTTTCAGCCCGAAATAAACACGTTTTTTCAGACAGCTGTATCCCTATGTAACTGCAAGCCTCAGAAGAGCCCACACACTCAGGTCTTAACCCCACTGTGCTGAAAGTGTCAAAACTTGTTTTTCAGCAGAAATAAACATGTTTCTGCAAGTTTGGTCAACCCCATGTAAGTTATGGGTCAGTAACAGCTCACTTTTCAAAACGTGTTTTTCAGCCCAAAATAAACGCGTTTTTTCAGACAGCTGTATCCCTATGTAATTGCAAGGCTCAGAAGAGCCCACACACTCAGGTCTTAATCCCAGTGTGCTGAAAGTGTCAAAATGTGTTTTTCAGCAGAAATAAACATGTTTCTGCAAGTTTGGTCAACCCCATGTAAGTTATGGGGCAGTAACAGCACACTTTTCAAAACGTGTTTTTCAGCCCGAAATAAACGCGTTTTTTCAGACAGCTGTATCCCTATGTAACTGCAAGGCTCAGAAGAGCCCACACACTCAGGTCTTAACCCCAGTGTGCTGAAAGTGTCAAAACATGTTTTTCAGCAGAAATAAACATGTTTCTGCAAGTTTGGTCAACCCCATGTAAGTTATGGGGCAGTAACAGCACACTTTTCAAAACGTGTTTTTCAGCCCGAAATAAACGCGTTTTTTCAGACAGCTGTATCCCTATGTAACTGCAAGGCTCAGAAGAGCCCACACACTCAGGTCTTAACCCCAGTGTGCTGAAAGTGTCAAAACATGTTTTTCAGCAGAAATAAACATGTTTCTGCAAGTTTGGTCAACCCCATGTAAGTTATGGGTCAGTAACAGCTCACTTTTCAAAACGTGTTTTTCAGCCCGAAATAAACGCGTTTTTTCAGACAGCAGTATCCCTATGTAACTGCAAGGCTCAGAAGAGCCCACACACTCAGGTCTTAACCCCAGTGTGCTGAAAGTGTCAAAACATGTTTTTCAGCAGAAATAAACATGTTTCTGCAAGTTTGGTCAACCCCATGTAAGTTATGGGTCAGTAACAGCTCACTTTTCAAAACGTGTTTTTCAGCCCGAAATAAACGCGTTTTTTCAGACAGCTGTATCCCTATGTATCTGCAAGGCTCAGAAGAGCCCACACACTCAGGTCTTAACCCCAGTGTGCTGAAAGTGTCAAAACATGTTTTTCAGCAGAAATAAACATGTTTCTGCAAGTTTGGTCAACCCCATGTAAGTTATGAGTCAGTAACAGCTCACTTTTCAAAACGTGTTTTTCAGCCCGAAATGAACGCGTTTTCTCAGACAGCTGTATCCCTATGTAACTGCAAGGCTCAGAAGAGCCCACACACTCAGGTCTTAACCCCAGTGTGCTGAAAGTGTCAAAACGTGTTTTTCAGCAGAAATAAACATGTTTCTGCAAGTTTGGTCAACCCCATGTAAGTTATGGGGCAGTAACAGCACACTTTTCAAAACGTGTTTTTCAGCCCGAAATAAACGCGTATTTTCAGACAGCTGTATCCTTATGTAACTGCAAGGCTCAGAAGAGCCCACACACTCAGGTCTTAACCCCAGTGTGCTGAAAGTGTCAAAACATGTTTTTCAGCAGAAATAAACATGTTTCTGCACGTTTGGTCAACCCCATGTAACTTATGGGTCAGTAACAGCTCACTTTTCAAAACGTGTTTTTCAGCAAAAATAAACATGTTTCTGCAAGTTTGGTCAACCCCATGTAACTTATGGGTCAGTAACAGCTCACTTTTCAAAACGTGTTTTTCAGCCCGAAATAAACGCGTTTTTTCAGACAGCAGTATCCCTATGTAACTGCAAGGCTCAGAAGAGCCCACACACTCAGGTCTTAACCCCAGTGTGCTGAAAGTGTCAAAACATGTTTTTCAGCAGAAATAAACATGTTTCTGCAAGTTTGGTCAACCCCATGTAAGTTATGGGTCAGTAACAGCTCACTTTTCAAAACGTGTTTTTCAGCCCGAAATAAACGCGTTTTTTCAGACAGCTGTATCCCTATGTAACTGCAAGGCTCAGAAGAGCCCACACACTCAGGTCTTAACCCCAGTGTGCTGAAAGTGTCAAAACATGTTTTTCAGCAGAAATAAACATGTTTCTGCAAGTTTGGTCAACCCCATGTAAGTTATGGGGCAGTAACAGCACACTTTTCAAAACGTGTTTTTCAGCCCGAAATAAACACGTTTTTTCAGACAGCTGTATCCCTATGTAACTGCAAGGCTCAGAAGAGCCCACACACTCAGGTCTTAACCCCGGTGTGCTGAAAGTGTCAACATGTGTTTTTCAGCAGAAATAAACATGTTTCTGCAAGTTTGGTCAACCCCATGTAAGTTATGGGGCAGTAACAGCACACTTTTCAAAACGTGTTTTTCAGCCCGAAATAAACGCGTTTTTTCAGACAGCTGTATCCCTATGTAACTGCAAGGCTCAGAAGAGCCCACACACTCAGGTCTTAACCCCAGTGTGCTGAAAGTGTCAAAACATGTTTTTCAGCAGAAATTAACATGTTTCTGCAAGTTTGGTCAACCCCATGTAAGTTATGAGTCAGTAACAGCTCACTTTTCAAAACTTGTTTTTCAGCCCGAAATGAACGCGTTTTCTCAGACAGCTGTATCCCTATGTAACTGCAAGGCTCAGAAGAGCCCACACACTCAGGTCTTAACCCCAGTGTGCTGAAAGTGTCAAAATGTGTTTTTCAGCAGAAATAAACATGTTTCTGCAAGTTTGGTCAACCCCATGTAAGTTATGGGGCAGTAACAGCACACTTTTCAAAACGTTTTTTTCAGCCCGAAATAAACGCATTTTTTCAGACAGCTGTATCCCTATGTAACTGCAAGGCTCAGAAGAGCCCACACACTCAGGTCTTAACCCCAGTGCGCTGAAACTGTCAAAAGATGTTTTTCAGCAGAAATAAACATGTTTCTGCAAGTTTGGTCAACCCCATGTAAGTTATGGGTCAGTAACAGCTCACTTTTCAAAATGTGTTTTTCAGCCCGAAATAAACGCGTTTTTTCAGACAGCTGTATCCCTATGTATCTGCAAGGCTCAGAAGAGCCCACACACTCAGGTCTTAACCCCAGTGTGCTGACAGTGTCAAAACGTGTTTTTCAGCAGAAATAAACATGTTTCTGCAAGTTTGGTCAACCCCATGTAAGTTATGGGGCAGTAACAGCACACTTTTCAAAACGTGTTTTTCAGCCCGAAATAAACGCGTTTTTTCAGACAGCTGTATCCCTATGTAACTGCAAGGTTCAGAAGAGCCCACACACTCCGGTCTTAACCCCAGTGTGCCTAAAGTGTCAAAACATGTTTTTCAGCAGAAATAAACATGTTTCTGCAAGTTTGGTCAACCCCATGTAACTTATGGGGCAGTAACAGCTCACTTTTCAAAACGTGTTTTTCAGGCCAAAATAAACGCGTTTTTTCAGACAGCTGTATCCCTATGTAACTGCAAGGCTCAGAAGAGCCCACACACTCAGGTCTTAACCCCAGTGTGCTGAAAGTGTCAAAACATGTTTTTCAGCAGAAATAAACATGTTTCTGCCATTTTGGTCAACCCCATGTAACTTATGGGGCAGTAACAGCTCACTTTTCAAAACGTGTTTTTCAGCCCGAAATAAACATGTTTTTTCAGACAGCTGTATCCCTATGTAACTGCAAGGCTCAGAAGAGCCCACACACTCAGGTCTTAACCCCACTGTGCTGAAAGTGTCAAAACATGTTTTTCAGCAGAAATAAACATGTTTCTGCAAGTTTCGTCAACCCCATGTAAGTTATGGGTCAGTAACAGCTCACTTTTCAAAACGTGTTTTTCAGCCCGAAATAAACGCGTTTTTTCAGACAGCTGTATCCCTATGTAACTGCAAGGCTCAGAAGAGCCCACACACTCAGGTCTTAACCCCAGTGTGCTGAAAGTGTCAAAACATGTTTTTCAGCAGAAATAAACATGTTTCTGCAAGTTTGGTTAACCCCATGTAACTTATGGGGCAGTAACAGCTCACTTTTCAAAACATGTTTTTCAGCCCGAAATAAACGCGTTTTTTCAGACAGCAGTATCCCTATGTAACTGCAAGGCTCAGAAGAGCCCACACACTCAGGTCTTAACCCCAGTGTGCTGAAAGTGTCAAAACATGTTTTTCAGCAGAAATAAACATGTTTCTGCAAGTTTGGTCAACCCCATGTAAGTTATGGGTCAGTAACAGCTCACTTTTCAAAACGTGTTTTTCAGCCCGAAATAAACGCGTTTTTTCAGACAGCTGTATCCCTATGTAACTGCAAGGCTCAGAAGAGCCCACACACTCAGGTCTTAACCCCAGTGTGCTGAAAGTGTCAAAACATGTTTTTCAGCAGAAATAAACATGTTTCTGCAAGTTTGGTCAACCCCATGTAAGTTATGGGTCAGTAACAGCTCACTTTTCAAAACGTGTTTTTCAGCCCGAAATAAACGCGTTTTTTCAGACAGCTGTATCCCTATATAACTGCAAGGCTCAGAAGAGCCCACACACTCAGGTCTTAACCCCAGTGTGCTGAAAGTGTCAAAATATGTTTTTCAGCAGAAATAAACATGTTTCTGCAAGTTTGGTCAACCCCATGTAAGTTATGGGTCAGTAACAGCTCACTTTTCAAAACGTGTTTTTCAGCCCGAAATAAACGCGTTTTTTCAGACAGCTGTATCCCTTTGTAACTGCAAGGCTCAGAAGAGCCCACACACTCAGGTCTTAACCCCAGTGTGCTGAAAGTGTCAAAACATGTTTTTCAGCAGAAATAAACATGTTTCTGCAAGTTTGGTCAACCCCATGTAACTTATGGGGCAGTAACAGCTCACTTTTCAAAACGTGTTTTTCAGCCCGAAATAAACGCGTTTTTTCAGACAGCTGTATCCCTATGTAACTGCAAGGCTCAGAAGAGCCCACAGACTCAGGTCTTAACCCCAGTGTGCTGAAAGTGTCAAAACATGTTTTTCAGCAGAAATAAACATGTTTCTGCAAGTTTGGTCAACCCCATGTAAGTTATGGGTCAGTAACAGCTCACTTTTCAAAACGTGTTTTTCAGCCCGAAATAAACATGTTTTTTCAGACAGCTGTATCCCTATGTAACTGCAAGGCTCAGAAGAGCCCACACACTCAGGTTTTAACCCCACTGTGCTGAAAGTGTCAAAACATGTTTTTCAGCAGAAATAAACATGTTTCTGCAAGTTTGGTTAACCCCATGTAACTTATGGGGCAGTAACAGCTCACTTTTCAAAACGTGTTTTTCAGCCCGAAATAAACGCGTTTTTTCAGACAGCTGTATCCCTATGTAACTGCAAGGCTCAGAAGAGCCCACACACTCAAGTCTTAACCCCAGTGTGCTGAAAGTGTCAAAACATGTTTTTCAGCAGAAATAAACATGTTTCTGCAATTTTGTTCAACCCCATGTAACTTATGGGTCAGTAACAGCTCACTTTTCAAAACGTGTTTTTCAGCCCGAAATAAATGCGTTTTTTTCAGATAGCTGTTACCCTATGTAACTGCAAGGCTTAGAAGAGCCCACACACTCAGGTCTTAACCCCAGTGCGCTGAAAGTGTCAAAACATGTTTTTCAGCAGAAATAAACATGTTTCTGCAAGTTTGGTCAACCCCATGTAAGTTATGGGGCAGTAACAGCACACTTTTCAAAACGTGTTTTTCAGCCCGAAATAAACGCGTTTTTTCAGACAGCTGTATCCCTATGTAACTGCAAGGCTCAGAAGAGCCCACACACTCAGGTCTGATCCCCAGTGTGCTGAAAGTGTCAAAACATGTTTTTCAGCAGAAATAAACATGTTTCTGCAAGTTTGGTCAACCCCATGTAAGTTATGGGTCAGTAACAGCTCACTTTTCAAAACGTGTTTTTCAGCAAAAATAAACTTGTTTCTACAAGTTTGGTCAACCCCATGTAACTTATGGGTCAGTAACAGCTCACTTTTCAAAACGTGTTTTTCAGCCCGAAATAAACGCGTTTTTTCAGATAGCTGTTACCCTATGTAACTGCAAGGCTCAGAAGAGCCCACACACTCAGGTCTTAACCCCAGTGCGCTGAAAGTGTCAAAACATGATTTTCAGCAGAAATAAACATGTTTCTGCAAGTTTGGTCAACCCCATGTAAGTTATGAGTCAGTAACAGCTCACTTTTTAAAACGTGTTTTTCAGCCCGAAATGAACGCGTTTTCTCAGACAGCTGTATCCCTATGTAACTGCAAGGCTCAGAAGAGCCCACACACTCAGGTCTTAACCCCAGTGTGCTGAAAGTGACAAAACGTGTTTATCAGCAGAAATAAACATGTTTCTGCAAGTTTGGTCAACCCCATGTAAGTTATGGGGCAGTAACAGCACACTTTTCAAAACGTGTTTTTCAGCCCGAAATAAACACGTTTTTTCAGACAGCTGTATCCCTATGTAACTGCAAGGCTCAGAAGAGCCCACACACTCAGGTCTGATCCCCAGTGTGCTGAAAGTGTCAAAACATGTTTTTCAGCAGAAATAAACATGTTTCTGCAAGTTTGGTCAACCCCATGTAAGTTATGGGGCAGTAACAGCACACTTTTCAAAACGTGCTTTTCAGCCCGATATAAACACGTTTTTTCAGACAGCTGTATCCCTATGTAACTGCAAGGCTCAGAAGAGCCCACACACTCAGGTCTCAACCCCACTGTGCTGAAAGTGTCAAAACATGTTTTTCAGCAGAAATAAACATGTTTCTGCAAGTTTGGTCAACCCCATGTAAGTTAGGGGTCAGTAACAGCTCACTTTTCAAAACGTGTTTTTCAGCCCGAAATAAACACGTTTTTTCAGACAGCTGTATCCCTATGTAACTGCAAGGCTCAGAAGAGCCCACACACTCAGGTCTTAACCCCAGTGTGCTGAAAGTATCAAAACGTGTTTTTCAGCAGAAATAAACATGTTTCTGCAAGTTTGGTCAACCGCATGTAAGTTATGGGGCAGTAACAGCACACTTTTCAAAACGTGTTTTTCAGCCCGAAATAAACACGTTTTTTCAGACAGCTGTATCCCTATGTATCTACAAGGCTCAGAAGAGCCCACACACTCAGGTCTTAACCCCAGTGTGCTGACAGTGTCAAAACGTGTTTTTCAGCAGAAATAAACATGTTTCTGCAAGTTTGGTCAACCCCATGTAACTTATGGGGCAGTAACAGCTCACTTTTCAAAACGTGTTTTTCAGCCCGAAATAAACACGTTTTTTCAGACAGCTGTATCCCTATGTAACTGCAAGCCTCAGAAGAGCCCACACACTCAGGTCTTAACCCCACTGTGCTGAAAGTGTCAAAACATGTTTTTCAGCAGAAATAAACATGTTTCTGCAAGTTTGGTCAACCCCATGTAAGTTATGGGTCAGTAACAGCTCACTTTTCAAAACGTGTTTTTCAGCCCGAAATAAACGCGTTTTTTCAGACAGCTGTATCCCTATGTAACTGCAAGGCTCAGAAGAGCCCACACACTCAGGTCTTAACCCCAGTGTGCTGAAAGTGTCAAAACATGTTTTTCAGCAGAAATAAACATGTTTCTGCAAGTTTGGTCAACCCCATGTAAGTTAGGGGTCAGTAACAGCTCACTTTTCAAAACGTATTTTTCAGCCCGAAATAAACGCGTTTTTTCAGACAGCTGTATCCCTATGTAACTGCAAGGCTCAGAAGAGCCCACACACTCAGGTCTTAACTCCAGTGTGCTGAAAGTGTCAAAACATGTTTTTCAGCAGAAATAAACATGTTTCTGCAAGTTTGGTCAACCCCATGTAAGTTATGGGTCAGTAACAGCTCACTTTTCAAAACGTGTTTTTCAGCAAAAATAAACATGTTTCTGCAAGTTTGGTCAACCCCATGTAACTTATGGGTCAGTAACAGCTCACTTTTCAAAACGTGTTTTTCAGCCCGAAATAAACGCGTTTTTTCAGATAGCTGTTACCCTATGTAACTGCAAGGCTCAGAAGAGCCCACACACTCAGGTCTTAACCCCAGTGCGCTGAAAGTGTCAAAACATGATTTTCAGCAGAAATAAACATGTTTCTGCAAGTTTGGTCAACCCCATGTAAGTTATGAGTCAGTAACAGCTCACTTTTTAAAACGTGTTTTTCAGCCCGAAATGAACGCGTTTTCTCAGACAGCTGTATCCCTATGTAACTGCAAGGCTCAGAAGAGCCCACACACTCAGGTCTTAACCCCAGTGTGCTGAAAGTGACAAAACGTGTTTATCAGCAGAAATAAACATGTTTCTGCAAGTTTGGTCAACCCCATGTAAGTTATGGGGCAGTAACAGCACACTTTTCAAAACGTGTTTTTCAGCCCGAAATAAACACGTTTTTTCAGACAGCTGTATCCCTATGTAACTGCAAGGCTCAGAAGAGCCCACACACTCAGGTCTTAACCCCAGTGTGCTGAAAGTGTCAACATGTGTTTTTCAGCAGAAATAAACATGTTTCTGCAAGTTTGGTCAACCCCATGTAAGTTATGGGGCAGTAACAGCACACTTTTCAAAACGTGTTTTTCAGCCCGAAATAAACGCGTTTTTTCAGACAGCTGTATCCCTATGTAACTGCAAGGCTCAGAAGAGCCCACACACTCAGGTCTTAACCCCAGTGTGCTGAAAGTGTCAAAACATGTTTTCAGCAGAAATAAACATGTTTCTGCACGTTTGGTCAACCCCATGTAACTTATGGGTCAGTAACAGCTCACTTTTCAAAACGTGTTTTTCAGCCCGAAATAAACGCGTTTTTTCAGATAGCTGTTACCCTATGTAACTGCAAGGCTCAGAAGAGCCCACACACTCAGGTCTTAACCCCAGTGCGCTGAAAGTGTCAAAACATGTTTTTCAGCAGAAATAAACATGTTTCTGCAAGTTTGGTCAACCCCATGTAAGTTATGGGTCAGTAACAGCTCACTTTTCAAAATGTGTTTTTCAGCCCGAAATAAACGCGTTTTTTCAGACAGCTGTATCCCTATGTATCTGCAAGGCTCAGAAGAGCCCACACACTCAGGTCTTAACCCCAGTGTGCTGAAAGTGTCAAAACATGTTTTTCAGCAGAAATAAACATGTTTCTGCAAGTTTGGTCAACCCCATGTATGTTATGGGTCAGTAACAGCTCACTTTTCAAAACATGTTTTTCAGCCCGAAATAAACGCGTTTTTTCAGACAGCTGTATCCCTATGTAACTGCAAGGCTCAGAAGAGCCCACACACTCAGGTCTTAACCCCAGTGTGCTGACAGTGTCAAAATGTGTTTTTCAGCAGAAATAAACATGTTTCTGCAAGTTTGGTCAACCCCATGTAAGTTATGGGGCAGTAACAGCTCACTTTTCAAAACGTGTTTTTCAGCCCGAAATAAACATGTTTTTTCAGACAGCTGTATCCCTATGTAACTGCAAGGCTCAGAAGAGCCCACACACTCAGGTCTTAACCCCACTGTGCTGAAAGTGTCAAAACATGTTTTTCAGCACAAATAAACATGTTTCTGCAAGTTTCGTCAACCCCATGTAAGTTATGGGTCAGTAACAGCTCACTTTTCAAAACGTGTTTTTCAGCCCGAAATAAACGCGTTTTTTCAGACAGCTGTATCCCTATGTAACTGCAAGGCTCAGAAGAGCCCACACACTCAGGTCTTAACCCCAGTGTGCTGAAAGTGTCAAAACATGTTTTTCAGCAGAAATAAACATGTTTCTGCAAGTTTGGTTAACCCCATGTAACTTAAGGGGCAGTAACAGCTCACTTTTCAAAACATGTTTTTCAGCCCGAAATAAACGCGTTTTTTCAGACAGCAGTATCCCTATGTAACTGCAAGGCTCAGAAGAGCCCACACACTCAGGTCTTAACCCCAGTGTGCTGAAAGTGTCAAAACATGTTTTTCAGCAGAAATAAACATGTTTCTGCAAGTTTGGTCAACCCCATGTAAGTTATGGGTCAGTAACAGCTCACTTTTCAAAACGTGTTTTTCAGCCCGAAATAAACGCGTTTTTTCAGACAGCTGTATCCCTATGTAACTGCAAGGCTCAGAAGAGCCCACACACTCAGGTCTTAACCCCAGTGTGCTGAAAGTGTCAAAACATGTTTTTCAGCAGAAATAAACATGTTTCTGCAAGTTTGGTCAACCCCATGTAAGTTATGGGTCAGTAACAGCTCACTTTTCAAAACGTGTTTTTCAGCCCGAAATAAACGCGTTTTTTCAGACAGCTGTATCCCTATGTAACTGCAAGGCTCAGAAGAGCCCACACACTCAGGTCTTAACCCCAGTGTGCTGAAAGTGTCAAAACATGTTTTTCAGCAGAAATAAACATGTTTCTGCAAGTTTGGTCAACCCCATGTAAGTTATGGGTCAGTAACAGCTCGCTTTTCAAAACGTGTTTTTCAGCCCGAAATAAACGCGTTTTTTCAGACAGCTGTATCCCTATGTAACCGCAAGGCTCAGAAGAGCCCACACACTCAGGTCTTAACCCCAGTGTGCTGAAAGTGTCAAAACATGTTTTTCAGCAGAAATAAACATGTTTCTGCAAGTTTGGTCAACCCCATGTAACTTATGGGTCAGTAACAGCTCACTTTTCAAAACGTGTTTTTCAGCCCGAAATAAACGCGTTTTTTTCAGATAGCTGTTACCCTATGTAACTGCAAGGCTCAGAAGAGCCCACACACTCAGGTCTTAACCCCAGTGCGCTGAAAGTGTCAAAACATGTTTTTCAGCAGAAATAAACATGTTTCTGCAAGTTTGGTCAACCCCATGTAAGTTATGGGGCAGTAACAGCACACTTTTCAAAACGTGCTTTTCAGCCCGATATAAACACGTTTTTTCAGACAGCTGTATCTCTATGTAACTGCAAGGCTCAGAAGAGCCCACACACTGAGGTCTTAACCCCAGTGTGCTGAAAGTGTCAAAATGTGTTTTTCAGCAGAAATAAACATGTTTCTGCAAGTTTGGTCAACCCCATGTAAGTTATTGGTCAGTAACAGCTCACTTTTCAAAACGTGTTTTTCAGCCCGAAATAAACGCGTTTTTTCAGACAGCTGTATTCCTATGTAACTGCAAGGCTCAGAAGAGCCCACACACTCAGGTCTGATCCCCAGTGTGCTGAAAGTGTCAAAACATGTTTTTCAGCAGAAATAAACATGTTTCTGCAAGTTTGGTCAACCCCATGTAAGTTATGGGGCAGTAACAGCACACTTTTCAAAACGTGCTTTTCAGCCCGATATAAACACGTTTTTTCAGACAGCTGTATCCCTATGTAACTGCAAGGCTCAGAAGAGCCCACACACTCAGGTCTCAACCCCACTGTGCTGAAAGTGTCAAAACATGTTTTTCAGCAGAAATAAACATGTTTCTGCAAGTTTGGTCAACCCCATGTAAGTTAGGGGTCAGTAACAGCTCACTTTTCAAAACGTGTTTTTCAGCCCGAAATAAACACGTTTTTTCAGACAGCTGTATCCCTATGTAACTGCAAGGCTCAGAAGAGCCCACACACTCAGGTCTTAACCCCAGTGTGCTGAAAGTATCAAAACGTGTTTTTCAGCAGAAATAAACATGTTTCTGCAAGTTTGGTCAACCCCATGTAAGTTATGGGGCAGTAACAGCACACTTTTCAAAACGTGTTTTTCAGCCCGAAATAAACACGTTTTTTCAGACAGCTGTATCCCTATGTATCTGCAAGGCTCAGAAGAGCCCACACACTCAGGTCTTAACCCCAGTGTGCTGACAGTGTCAAAACGTGTTTTTCAGCAGAAATAAACATGTTTCTGCAAGTTTGGTAAACCCCATGTAAGTTATGGGTCAGTAACAGCTCACTTTTCAAAACGTGTTTTTCTGGCCAAAATAAACGCGTTTTTTCAGACAGCTGTATCCCTATGTAACTGCAAGGCTCAGAAGAGCCCACACACTCAGGTCTTAACCCCAGTGTGCTGAAAGTGTCAAAACATGTTTTTCAGCAGAAATAAACATGTTTCTGCAAGTTTGGTCAACCCCATGTAAGTTATGGGTCAGTAACAGCTCACTTTTCAAAACGTGTTTTTCAGCCCGAAATAAACGCGTTTTTTCAGACAGCTGTATCCCTATGTAACTGCAAGGCTCAGAAGAGCCCACACACTCAGGTCTTAACCCCAGTGTGCTGAAAGTGTCAAAACATGTTTTTCAGCAGAAATAAACATGTTTCTGCAAGTTTGGTCAACCCCATGTAAGTTATGGGTCAGTAACAGCTCACTTTTCAAAACGTGTTTTTCAGCCCGAAATAAACGCGTTTTTTCAGACAGCTGTATCCCTATGTAACTGCAAGGCTCAGAAGAGCCCACACACTCAGGTCTTAACCCCAGTGTGCTGAAAGTGTCAAAACATGTTTTTCAGCAGAAATAAACATGTTTCTGCAAGTTTGGTTAACCCCATGTAACTTATGGGGCAGTAACAGCTCACTTTTCAAAACATGTTTTTCAGCCCGAAATAAACGCGTTTTCTCAGACAGCAGTATCCCTATGTAACTGCAAGGCTCAGAAGAGCCCACACACTCAGGTCTTAACCCCAGTGTGCTGAAAGTGTCAAAACATGTTTTTCAGCAGAAATAAACATGTTTCTGCAAGTTTGGTCAACCCCATGTAAGATATGGGTCAGTAACAGCTCACTTTTCAAAACGTGTTTTTCAGCCCGAAATAAACGCGTTTTTTCAGACAGCTGTATCCCTATGTAACTGCAAGGCTCAGAAGAGCCCACACACTCAGGTCTTAACCCCAGTGTGCTGAAAGTGTCAAAACATGTTTTTCAGCAGAAATAAACATGTTTCTGCAAGTTTGGTCAACCCCATGTAAGTTATGGGTCAGTAACAGCTCACTTTTCAAAACGTGTTTTTCAGCCCGAAATAAACGCGTTTTTTCAGACAGCTGTATCCCTATGTAACTGCAAGGCTCAGAAGAGCCCACACACTCAGGTCTTAACCCCAGTGTGCTGAAAGTGTCAAAATATGTTTTTCAGCAGAAATAAACATGTTTCTGCAAGTTTGGTCAACCCCATGTAAGTTATGGGTCAGTAACAGCTCACTTTTCAAAACGTGTTTTTCAGCCCGAAATAAACGCGTTTTTTCAGACAGCTGTATCCCTTTGTAACTGCAAGGCTCAGAAGAGCCCACACACTCAGGTCTTAACCCCAGTGTGCTGAAAGTGTCAAAACATGTTTTTCAGCAGAAATAAACATGTTTCTGCAAGTTTGGTCAACCCCATGTAAGTTATGGGTCAGTAACAGCTCACTTTTCAAAATGTGTTTTTCAGCCCGAAATAAACGCGTTTTTTCAGACAGCTGTATCCCTATGTATCTGCAAGGCTCAGAAGAGCCCACACACTCAGGTCTTAACCCCAGTGTGCTGAAAGTGTCAAAACATGTTTTTCAGCAGAAATAAACATGTTTCTGCAAGTTTGGTCAACCCCATGTATGTTATGGGTCAGTAACAGCTCACTTTTCAAAACATGTTTTTCAGCCCGAAATAAACGCGTTTTTTCAGACAGCTGTATCCCTATGTAACTGCAAGGCTCAGAAGAGCCCACACACTCAGGTCTTAACCCCAGTGTGCTGACAGTGTCAAAATGTGTTTTTCAGCAGAAATAAACATGTTTCTGCAAGTTTGGTCAACCCCATGTAAGTTATGGGGCAGTAACAGCTCACTTTTCAAAACGTGTTTTTCAGCCCGAAATAAACATGTTTTTTCAGACAGCTGTATCCCTATGTAACTGCAAGGCTCAGAAGAGCCCACACACTCAGGTCTTAACCCCACTGTGCTGAAAGTGTCAAAACATGTTTTTCAGCACAAATAAACATGTTTCTGCAAGTTTCGTCAACCCCATGTAAGTTATGGGTCAGTAACAGCTCACTTTTCAAAACGTGTTTTTCAGCCCGAAATAAACGCGTTTTTTCAGACAGCTGTATCCCTATGTAACTGCAAGGCTCAGAAGAGCCCACACACTCAGGTCTTAACCCCAGTGTGCTGAAAGTGTCAAAACATGTTTTTCAGCAGAAATAAACATGTTTCTGCAAGTTTGGTCAACCCCATGTAAGTTATGGGTCAGTAACAGCTCACTTTTCAAAACGTGTTTTTCAGCCCGAAATAAACGCGTTTTTTCAGACAGCTGTATCCCTATGTAACTGCAAGGCTCAGAAGAGCCCACACACTCAGGTCTTAACCCCAGTGTGCTGAAAGTGTCAAAACATGTTTTTCAGCAGAAATAAACATGTTTCTGCAAGTTTGGTCAACCCCATGTAAGTTATGTGTCAGTAACAGCTCACTTTTCAAAACGTGTTTTTCAGCCCGAAATAAACGCGTTTTTTCAGACAGCTGAATCCCTATGTAACTGCAAGGCTCAGAAGAGCCCACACACTCAGGTCTTAACCCCAGTGTGCTGAAAGTGTCAGAACATGTTTTTCAGCAGAAATAAACATGTTTTTGCAAGTTTGGTCAACCCCATGTAAGTTATGGGTCAGTAACAGCTCACATTTCAAAACGTGTTTTTCAGCCCGAAATAAATGCGTTTTTTCAGACAGCTGTATCCCTATGTAACTGCAAGGCTCAGAAGAGCCCACACACTCAGGTCTTAACCCCAGTGTGCTGAAAGTGTCAAAATATGTTTTTCAGCAGAAATAAACATGTTTCTGCAAGTTTGGTCAACCCCATGTAAGTTATGGGTCAGTAACAGCACACTTTTCAAAACGTGTTTTTCAGCCCGAAATAAACGCGTTTTTTCAGACAGCTGTATCCCTTTGTAACTGCAAGGCTCAGAAGAGCCCACACACTCAGGTCTTAACCCCAGTGTGCTGAAAGTGTCAAAACATGTTTTTCAGCAGAAATAAACATGTTTCTGCAAGTTTGGTCAACCCCATGTAACTTATGGGGCAGTAACAGCTCACTTTTCAAAACGTGTTTTTCAGCCCGAAATAAACGCGTTTTTTTAGACAGCTGTATCCCTATGTAACTGCAAGGCTCAGAAGAGCCCACACACTCAGGTCTTAACCCCAGTGTGCTGAAAGTGTCAAAACATGTTTTTCAGCAGAAATAAACATGTTTCTGCAAGTTTGGTCAACCCCATGTAAGTTATGGGTCAGTAACAGCTCGCTTTTCAAAACGTGTTTTTCAGCCCGAAATAAACGCGTTTTTTCAGACAGCTGTATCCCTATGTAACCGCAAGGCTCAGAAGAGCCCACACACTCAGGTCTTAACCCCAGTGTGCTGAAAGTGTCAAAACATGTTTTTCAGCAGAAATAAACATGTTTCTGCAAGTTTGGTCAACCCCATGTAACTTATGGGTCAGTAACAGCTCACTTTTCAAAACGTGTTTTTCAGCCCGAAATAAACGCGTTTTTTTCAGATAGCTGTTACCCTATGTAACTGCAAGGCTCAGAAGAGCCCACACACTCAGGTCTTAACCCCAGTGCGCTGAAAGTGTCAAAACATGTTTTTCAGCAGAAATAAACATGTTTCTGCAAGTTTGGTCAACCCCATGTAAGTTATGGGGCAGTAACAGCACACTTTTCAAAACGTGCTTTTCAGCCCGATATAAACACGTTTTTTCAGACAGCTGTATCTCTATGTAACTGCAAGGCTCAGAAGAGCCCACACACTGAGGTCTTAACCCCAGTGTGCTGAAAGTGTCAAAATGTGTTTTTCAGCAGAAATAAACATGTTTCTGCAAGTTTGGTCAACCCCATGTAAGTTATTGGTCAGTAACAGCTCACTTTTCAAAACGTGTTTTTCAGCCCGAAATAAACGCGTTTTTTCAGACAGCTGTATTCCTATGTAACTGCAAGGCTCAGAAGAGCCCACACACTCAGGTCTGATCCCCAGTGTGCTGAAAGTGTCAAAACATGTTTTTCAGCAGAAATAAACATGTTTCTGCAAGTTTGGTCAACCCCATGTAAGTTATGGGGCAGTAACAGCACACTTTTCAAAACGTGCTTTTCAGCCCGATATAAACACGTTTTTTCAGACAGCTGTATCCCTATGTAACTGCAAGGCTCAGAAGAGCCCACACACTCAGGTCTCAACCCCACTGTGCTGAAAGTGTCAAAACATGTTTTTCAGCAGAAATAAACATGTTTCTGCAAGTTTGGTCAACCCCATGTAAGTTAGGGGTCAGTAACAGCTCACTTTTCAAAACGTGTTTTTCAGCCCGAAATAAACACGTTTTTTCAGACAGCTGTATCCCTATGTAACTGCAAGGCTCAGAAGAGCCCACACACTCAGGTCTTAACCCCAGTGTGCTGAAAGTATCAAAACGTGTTTTTCAGCAGAAATAAACATGTTTCTGCAAGTTTGGTCAACCCCATGTAAGTTATGGGGCAGTAACAGCACACTTTTCAAAACGTGTTTTTCAGCCCGAAATAAACACGTTTTTTCAGACAGCTGTATCCCTATGTGTCTGCAAGGCTCAGAAGAGCCCACACACTCAGGTCTTAACCCCAGTGTGCTGACAGTGTCAAAACGTGTTTTTCAGCAGAAATAAACATGTTTCTGCAAGTTTGGTAAACCCCATGTAAGTTATGGGTCAGTAACAGCTCACTTTTCAAAACGTGTTTTTCTGGCCAAAATAAACGCGTTTTTTCAGACAGCTGTATCCCTATGTAACTGCAAGGCTCAGAAGAGCCCACACACTCAGGTCTTAACCCCAGTGTGCTGAAAGTGTCAAAACATGTTTTTCAGCAGAAATAAACATGTTTCTGCAAGTTTGGTCAACCCCATGTAAGTTATGGGTCAGTAACAGCTCACTTTTCAAAACGTGTTTTTCAGCCCGAAATAAACGCGTTTTTTCAGACAGCTGTATCCCTATGTAACTGCAAGGCTCAGAAGAGCCCACACACTCAGGTCTTAACCCCAGTGTGCTGAAAGTGTCAAAACATGTTTTTCAGCAGAAATAAACATGTTTCTGCAAGTTTGGTCAACCCCATGTAAGTTATGGGTCAGTAACAGCTCACTTTTCAAAACGTGTTTTTCAGCCCGAAATAAACGCGTTTTTTCAGACAGCTGTATCCCTATGTAACTGCAAGGCTCAGAAGAGCCCACACACTCAGGTCTTAACCCCAGTGTGCTGAAAGTGTCAAAACATGTTTTTCAGCAGAAATAAACATGTTTCTGCAAGTTTGGTTAACCCCATGTAACTTATGGGGCAGTAACAGCTCACTTTTCAAAACATGTTTTTCAGCCCGAAATAAACGCGTTTTCTCAGACAGCAGTATCCCTATGTAACTGCAAGGCTCAGAAGAGCCCACACACTCAGGTCTTAACCCCAGTGTGCTGAAAGTGTCAAAACATGTTTTTCAGCAGAAATAAACATGTTTCTGCAAGTTTGGTCAACCCCATGTAAGATATGGGTCAGTAACAGCTCACTTTTCAAAACGTGTTTTTCAGCCCGAAATAAACGCGTTTTTTCAGACAGCTGTATCCCTATGTAACTGCAAGGCTCAGAAGAGCCCACACACTCAGGTCTTAACCCCAGTGTGCTGAAAGTGTCAAAACATGTTTTTCAGCAGAAATAAACATGTTTCTGCAAGTTTGGTCAACCCCATGTAAGTTATGGGTCAGTAACAGCTCACTTTTCAAAACGTGTTTTTCAGCCCGAAATAAACGCGTTTTTTCAGACAGCTGTATCCCTATGTAACTGCAAGGCTCAGAAGAGCCCACACACTCAGGTCTTAACCCCAGTGTGCTGAAAGTGTCAAAATATGTTTTTCAGCAGAAATAAACATGTTTCTGCAAGTTTGGTCAACCCCATGTAAGTTATGGGTCAGTAACAGCTCACTTTTCAAAACGTGTTTTTCAGCCCGAAATAAACGCGTTTTTTCAGACAGCTGTATCCCTTTGTAACTGCAAGGCTCAGAAGAGCCCACACACTCAGGTCTTAACCCCAGTGTGCTGAAAGTGTCAAAACATGTTTTTCAGCAGAAATAAACATGTTTCTGCAAGTTTGGTCAACCCCATGTAACTTATGGGGCAGTAACAGCTCACTTTTCAAAACGTGTTTTTCAGCCCGAAATAAACGCGTTTTTTCAGACAGCTGTATCCCTATGTAACTGCAAGGCTCAGAAGAGCCCACACACTCAGGTCTTAACCCCAGTGTGCTGAAAGTGTCAAAACATGTTTTTCAGCAGAAATAAACATGTTTCTGCAAGTTTGGTCAACCCCATGTAAGTTATGGGTCAGTAACAGCTCACTTTTCAAAACGTGTTTTTCAGCCCGAAATAAACATGTTTTTTCAGACAGCTGTATCCCTATGTAACTGCAAGGCTCAGAAGAGCCCACACACTCAGGTCTTAACCCCACTGTGCTGAAAGTGTCAAAACATGTTTTTCAGCAGAAATAAACATGTTTCTGCAAGTTTCGTCAACCCCATGTAAGTTATGGGTCAGTAACAGCTCACTTTTCAAAACGTGTTTTTCAGCCCGAAATAAACGCGTTTTTTCAGACAGCTGTATCCCTATGTAACTGCAAGGCTCAGAAGAGCCCACACACTCAGGTCTTAACCCCAGTGTGCTGAAAGTGTCAAAACATGTTTTTCAGCAGAAATAAACATGTTTCTGCAAGTTTGGTTAACCCCATGTAACTTATGGGGCAGTAACAGCTCACTTTTCAAAACATGTTTTTCAGCCCGAAATAAACGCGTTTTTTCAGACAGCAGTATCCCTATGTAACTGCAAGGCTCAGAAGAGCCCACACACTCAGGTCTTAACCCCAGTGTGCTGAAAGTGTCAAAACATGTTTTTCAGCAGAAATAAACATGTTTCTGCAAGTTTGGTCAACCCCATGTAAGTTATGGGTCAGTAACAGCTCACTTTTCAAAACGTGTTTTTCAGCCCGAAATAAACGCGTTTTTTCAGACAGCTGTATCCCTATGTAACTGCAAGGCTCAGAAGAGCCCACACACTCAGGTCTTAACCCCAGTGTGCTGAAAGTGTCAAAACATGTTTTTCAGCAGAAATAAACATGTTTCTGCAAGTTTGGTCAACCCCATGTAAGTTATGGGTCAGTAACAGCTCACTTTTCAAAACGTGTTTTTCAGCCCGAAATAAACGCGTTTTTTCAGACAGCTGAATCCCTATGTAACTGCAAGGCTCAGAAGAGCCCACACACTCAGGTCTTAACCCCAGTGTGCTGAAAGTGTCAAAATGTGTTTTTCAGCAGAAATAAACATGTTTCTGCAAGTTTGGTCAACCCCATGTAAGTTATGGGGCAGTAACAGCACACTTTTCAAAACGTGTTTTTCAGCCCAAAATAAACGAGTTTTTTCAGACAGCTGTATCCCTATGTAACTGCAAGGCTCAGAAGAGCCCACACACTCAGGTCTTAACCCCAGTGTGCTGAAAGTGTCAAAATATGTTTTTCAGCAGAAATAAACATGTTTCTGCAAGTTTGGTCAACCCCATGTAAGTTATGGGTCAGTAACAGCTCACTTTTCAAAACGTGTTTTTCAGCCCGAAATAAACGCGTTTTTTCAGACAGCTGTATCCCTTTGTAACTGCAAGGCTCAGAAGAGCCCACACACTCAGGTCTTAACCCCAGTGTGCTGAAAGTGTCAAAACATGTTTTTCAGCAGAAATAAACATGTTTCTGCAAGTTTGGTCAACCCCATGTAACTTATGGGGCAGTAACAGCTCACTTTTCAAAACGTGTTTTTCAGCCCGAAATAAACGCGTTTTTTCAGACAGCTGTATCCCTATGTAACTGCAAGGCTCAGAAGAGCCCACACACTCAAGTCTTAACCCCAGTGTGCTGAAAGTGTCAAAACATGTTTTTCAGCAGAAATAAACATGTTTCTGCAAGTTTGGTAAACCCCATGTAAGTTATGGGTCAGTAACAGCTCACTTTTCAAAACGTGTTTTTCAGCCCGAAATAAACGCGTTTTTTCAGACAGCTGTATCCCTATGTAACTGCAAGGCTCAGAAGAGCCCACACACTCAGGTCTTAACCCTAGTGTGCTGAAAGTGTCAAAACATGTTTTTCAGCAGAAATAAACATGTTTCTGCAAGTTTGGTCAACCCCATGTAACTTATGGGTCAGTAACAGCTCACTTTTCAAAACGTGTTTTTCAGCCCGAAATAAATGCGTTTTTTTCAGATAGCTGTTACCCTATGTAACTGCAAGGCTCAGAAGAGCCCACACACTCAGGTCTTAACCCCAGTGCGCTGAAAGTGTCAAAACATGTTTTTCAGCAGAAATAAACATGTTTCTGCAAGTTTGGTCAACCCCATGTAAGTTATGGGGCAGTAACAGCACACTTTTCAAAACGTGCTTTTCAGCCCGATATAAACACGTTTTTTCAGACAGCTGTATCTCTATGTAACTGCAAGGCTCAGAAGAGCCCACACACTCAGGTCTTAACCCCAGTGTGCTGAAAGTGTCAAAATGTGTTTTTCAGCAGAAATAAACATGTTTCTGCAAGTTTGGTCAACCCCATGTAAGTTATGGGTCAGTAACAGCTCACTTTTCAAAACGTGTTTTTCAGCCCGAAATAAACGCGTTTTTTCAGACAGCTGTATCCCTATGTAACTGCAAGGCTCAGAAGAGCCCACACACTCAGGTCTGATCCCCAGTGTGCTGAAAGTGTCAAAACATGTTTTTCAGCAGAAATAAACATGTTTCTGCAAGTTTGGTCAACCCCATGTAAGTTATGGGGCAGTAACAGCACACTTTTCAAAACGTGCTTTTCAGCCCGATATAAACACGTTTTTTCAGACAGCTGTATCCCTATGTAACTGCAAGGCTCAGAAGAGCCCACACACTCAGGTCTCAACCCCACTGTGCTGAAAGTGTCAAAACATGTTTTTCAGCAGAAATAAACAAGTTTCTGCAAGTTTGGTCAACCCCATGTAAGTTAGGGGTCAGTAACAGCTCACTTTTCAAAACGTGTTTTTCAGCCCGAAATAAACACGTTTTTTCAGACAGCTGTATCCCTATGTAACTGCAAGGCTCAGAAGAGCCCACACACTCAGGTCTTAACCCCAGTGTGCTGAAAGTATCAAAACGTGTTTTTCAGCAGAAATAAACATGTTTCTGCAAGTTTGGTCAACCGCATGTAAGTTATGGGGCAGTAACAGCACACTTTTCAAAACGTGTTTTTCAGCCCGAAATAAACACGTTTTTTCAGACAGCTGTATCCCTATGTATCTGCAAGGCTCAGAAGAGCCCACACACTCAGGTCTTAACCCCAGTGTGCTGACAGTGTCAAAACGTGTTTTTCAGCAGAAATAAACATGTTTCTGCAAGTTTGGTAAACCCCATGTAAGTTATGGGTCAGTAACAGCTCACTTTTCAAAACGTGTTTTTCTGGCCAAAATAAACGCGTTTTTTCAGACAGCTGTATCCCTATGTAACTGCAAGGCTCAGAAGAGCCCACACACTCAGGTCTTAACCCCAGTGTGCTGAAAGTGTCAAAACATGTTTTTCAGCAGAAATAAACATGTTTCTGCCATTTTGGTCAACCCCATGTAACTTATGGGGCAGTAACAGCTCACTTTTCAAAACGTGTTTTTCAGCCCGAAATAAACACGTTTTTTCAGACAGCTGTATCCCTATGTAACTGCAAGCCTCAGAAGAGCCCACACACTCAGGTCTTAACCCCACTGTGCTGAAAGTGTCAAAACATGTTTTTCAGCAGAAATAAACATGTTTCTGCAAGTTTGGTCAACCCCATGTAAGTTATGGGTCAGTAACAGCTCACTTTTCAAAACGTGTTTTTCAGCCCGAAATAAACGCGTTTTTTCAGACAGCTGTATCCCTATGTAACTGCAAGGCTCAGAAGAGCCCACACACTCAGGTCTTAACCCCAGTGTGCTGAAAGTATCAAAACATGTTTTTCAGCAGAAATAAACATGTTTCTGCAAGTTTGGTCAACCCCATGTAAGTTAGGGGTCAGTAACAGCTCACTTTTCAAAACGTATTTTTCAGCCCGAAATAAACGCGTTTTTTCAGACAGCTGTATCCCTATGTAACTGCAAGGATCAGAAGAGCCCACACACTCAGGTCTTAACCCCAGTGTGCTGAAAGTGTCAAAACATGTTTTTCAGCAGAAATAAACATGTTTCTGCAAGTTTGGTCAACCCCATGTAAGTTATGGGTCAGTAACAGCTCACTTTTCAAAACGTGTTTTTCAGCAAAAATAAACATGTTTCTGCAAGTTTGGTCAACCCCATGTAACTTATGGGTCAGTAACAGCTCACTTTTCAAAACGTGTTTTTCAGCCCGAAATAAACGCGTTTTTTCAGATAGCTGTTACCCTATGTAACTGCAAGGCTCAGAAGAGCCCACACACTCAGGTCTTAACCCCAGTGCGCTGAAAGTGTCAAAACATGATTTTCAGCAGAAATAAACATGTTTCTGCAAGTTTGGTCAACCCCATGTAAGTTATGAGTCAGTAACAGCTCACTTTTTAAAACGTGTTTTTCGGCCCGAAATGAACGCGTTTTCTCAGACAGCTGTATCCCTATGTAACTGCAAGGCTCAGAAGAGCCCACACACTCAGGTCTTAACCCCAGTGTGCTGAAAGTGACAAAACGTGTTTTTCAGCAGAAATAAACATGTTTCTGCAAGTTTGGTCAACCCCATGTAAGTTATGGGGCAGTAACAGCACACTTTTCAAAACGTGTTTTTCAGCCCGAAATAAACACGTTTTTTCAGACAGCTGTATCCCTATGTAACTGCAAGGCTCAGAAGAGCCCACACACTCAGGTCTTAACCCCAGTGTGCTGAAAGTGTCAACATGTGTTTTTCAGCAGAAATAAACATGTTTCTGCAAGTTTGGTCAACCCCATGTAAGTTATGGGGCAGTAACAGCACACTTTTCAAAACGTGTTTTTCAGCCCGAAATAAACGCGTTTTTTCAGACAGCTGTATCCCTATGTAACTGCAAGGCTCAGAAGAGCCCACACACTCAGGTCTTAACCCCAGTGTGCTGAAAGTGTCAAAACATGTTTTCAGCAGAAATAAACATGTTTCTGCACGTTTGGTCAACCCCATGTAACTTATGGGTCAGTAACAGCTCACTTTTCAAAACGTGTTTTTCAGCCCGAAATAAACGCGTTTTTTCAGATAGCTGTTACCCTATGTAACTGCAAGGCTCAGAAGAGCCCACACACTCAGGTCTTAACCCCAGTGCGCTGAAAGTGTCAAAACATGTTTTTCAGCAGAAATAAACATGTTTCTGCAAGTTTGGTCAACCCCATGTAAGTTATGGGTCAGTAACAGCTCACTTTTCAAAATGTGTTTTTCAGCCCGAAATAAACGCGTTTTTTCAGACAGCTGTATCCCTATGTATCTGCAAGGCTCAGAAGAGCCCACACACTCAGGTCTTAACCCCAGTGTGCTGAAAGTGTCAAAACATGTTTTTCAGCAGAAATAAACATGTTTCTTCAAGTTTGGTCAACCCCATGTAAGTTATGAGTCAGTAACAGCTCACTTTTCAAAACTTGTTTTTCAGCCCGAAATGAACGCGTTTTCTCAGACAGCTGTATCCCTATGTAACTGCAAGGCTCAGAAGAGCCCACACACTCAGGTCTTAACCCCAGTGTGCTGAAAGTGTCAAAATGTGTTTTTCAGCAGAAATAAACATGTTTCTGCAAGTTTGGTCAACCCCATGTAAGTTATGGGGCAGTAACAGCTCACTTTTCAAAACGTGTTTTTCAGCCCGAAATAAACATGTTTTTTCAGACAGCTGTATCCCTATGTAACTGCAAGGCTCAGAAGAGCCCACACACTCAGGTCTTAACCCCACTGTGCTGAAAGTGTCAAAACATGTTTTTCAGCACAAATAAACATGTTTCTGCAAGTTTCGTCAACCCCATCTAAGTTATGGGTCAGTAACAGCTCACTTTTCAAAACGTGTTTTTCAGCCCGAAATAAACGCGTTTTTTCAGACAGCTGTATCCCTATGTAACTGCAAGGCTCAGAAGAGCCCACACACTCAGGTCTTAACCCCAGTGTGCTGACAGTGTCAAAACGTGTTTTTCAGCAGAAATAAACATGTTTCTGCAAGTTTGGTAAACCCCATGTAAGTTATGGGTCAGTAACAGCTCACTTTTCAAAACGTGTTTTTCTGGCCAAAATAAACGCGTTTTTTCAGACAGCTGTATCCCTATGTAACTGCAAGGCTCAGAAGAGCCCACACACTCAGGTCATAACCCCAGTGTGCTGAAAGTGTCAAAACATGTTTTTCAGCAGAAATAAACATGTTTCTGCCATTTTGGTCAACCCCATGTAACTTATGGGGCAGTAACAGCTCACTTTTCAAAACGTGTTTTTCAGCCCGAAATAAACACGTTTTTTCAGACAGCTGTATCCCTATGTAACTGCAAGCCTCAGAAGAGCCCACACACTCAGGTCTTAACCCCACTGTGCTGAAAGTGTCAAAACATGTTTTTCAGCAGAAATAAACATGTTTCTGCAAGTTTGGTCAACCCCATGTAAGTTATGGGTCAGTAACAGCTCACTTTTCAAAATGTGTTTTTCAGCCCGAAATAAACGCGTTTTTTCAGACAGCTGTATCCCTATGTATCTGCAAGGCTCAGAAGAGCCCACACACTCAGGTCTTAACCCCAGTGTGCTGAAAGTGTCAAAACATGTTTTTCAGCAGAAATAAACATGTTTCTTCAAGTTTGGTCAACCCCATGTAAGTTATGAGTCAGTAACAGCTCACTTTTCAAAACTTGTTTTTCAGCCCGAAATGAACGCGTTTTCTCAGACAGCTGTATCCCTATGTAACTGCAAGGCTCAGAAGAGCCCACACACTCAGGTCTTAACCCCAGTGTGCTGAAAGTGTCAAAATGTGTTTTTCAGCAGAAATAAACATGTTTCTGCAAGTTTGGTCAACCCCATGTAAGTTATGGGGCAGTAACAGCTCACTTTTCAAAACGTGTTTTTCAGCCCGAAATAAACATGTTTTTTCAGACAGCTGTATCCCTATGTAACTGCAAGGCTCAGAAGAGCCCACACACTCAGGTCTTAACCCCACTGTGCTGAAAGTGTCAAAACATGTTTTTCAGCACAAATAAACATGTTTCTGCAAGTTTCGTCAACCCCATGTAAGTTATGGGTCAGTAACAGCTCACTTTTCAAAACGTGTTTTTCAGCCCGAAATAAACGCGTTTTTTCAGACAGCTGTATCCCTATGTAACTGCAAGGCTCAGAAGAGCCCACACACTCAGGTCTTAACCCCAGTGTGCTGACAGTGTCAAAACGTGTTTTTCAGCAGAAATAAACATGTTTCTGCAAGTTTGGTAAACCCCATGTAAGTTATGGGTCAGTAACAGCTCACTTTTCAAAACGTGTTTTTCTGGCCAAAATAAACGCGTTTTTTCAGACAGCTGTATCCCTATGTAACTGCAAGGCTCAGAAGAGCCCACACACTCAGGTCATAACCCCAGTGTGCTGAAAGTGTCAAAACATGTTTTTCAGCAGAAATAAACATGTTTCTGCCATTTTGGTCAACCCCATGTAACTTATGGGGCAGTAACAGCTCACTTTTCAAAACGTGTTTTTCAGCCCGAAATAAACACGTTTTTTCAGACAGCTGTATCCCTATGTAACTGCAAGCCTCAGAAGAGCCCACACACTCAGGTCTTAACCCCACTGTGCTGAAAGTGTCAAAACATGTTTTTCAGCAGAAATAAACATGTTTCTGCAAGTTTGGTCAACCCCATGTAAGTTATGGGTCAGTAACAGCTCACTTTTCAAAACGTGTTTTTCAGCCCGAAATAAACGCGTTTTTTCAGACAGCTGTATCCCTATGTAACTGCAAGGCTCAGAAGAGCCCACACACTCAGGTCTTAACCCCAGTGTGCTGAAAGTGTCAAAACATGTTTTTCAGCAGAAATAAACATGTTTCTGCAAGTTTGGTCAACCCCATGTAAGTTATGGGTCAGTAACAGCTCACTTTTCAAAACGTGTTTTTCAGCCCGAAATAAACGCGTTTTTTCAGACAGCTGTATCCCTATGTAACTGCAAGGCTCAGAAGAGCCCACACACTCAGGTCTTAACCCCAGTGTGCTGAAAGTGTCAAAACATGTTTTTCAGCAGAAATAAACATGTTTCTGCAAGTTTGGTTAACCCCATGTAACTTATGGGGCAGTAACAGCTCACTTTTCAAAACATGTTTTTCAGCCCGAAATAAACGCGTTTTTTCAGACAGCAGTATCCCTATGTAACTGCAAGGCTCAGAAGAGCCCACACACTCAGGTCTTAACCCCAGTGTGCTGAAAGTGTCAAAACATGTTTTTCAGCAGAAATAAACATGTTTCTGCAAGTTTGGTCAACCCCATGTAAGTTATGGGTCAGTAACAGCTCACTTTTCAAAACGTGTTTTTCAGCCCGAAATAAACGCGTTTTTTCAGACAGCTGTATCCCTATGTAACTGCAAGGCTCAGAAGAGCCCACCCACTCAGGTCTTAACCCCAGTGTGCTGAAAGTGTCAAAACATGTTTTTCAGCAGAAATAAACATGTTTCTGCAAGTTTGGTCAACCCCATGTAAGTTATGGGTCAGTAACAGCTCACTTTTCAAAACGTGTTTTTCAGCCCGAAATAAACGCGTTTTTTCAGACAGCTGTATCCCTATGTAACTGCAAGGCTCAGAAGAGCCCACACACTCAGGTCTTAACCCCAGTGTGCTGAAAGTGTCAAAATATGTTTTTCAGCAGAAATAAACATGTTTCTGCAAGTTTGGTCAACCCCATGTAAGTTATGGGTCAGTAACAGCTCACTTTTCAAAACGTGTTTTTCAGCCCGAAATAAACGCGTTTTTTCAGACAGCTGTATCCCTTTGTAACTGCAAGGCTCAGAAGAGCCCACACACTCAGGTCTTAACCCCAGTGTGCTGAAAGTGTCAAAACATGTTTTTCAGCAGAAATAAACATGTTTCTGCAAGTTTGGTCAACCCCATGTAAGTTATGGGGCAGTAACAGCACACTTTTCAAAACGTGTTTTTCAGCCCGAAATAAACGAGTTTTTTCAGACAGCTGTATCCCTATGTAACTGCAAGGCTCAGAAGAGCCCACACACTCAGGTCTTAACCCCAGTGTGCTGAAAGTGTCAAAATATGTTTTTCAGCAGAAATAAACATGTTTCTGCAAGTTTGGTCAACCCCATGTAAGTTATGGGTCAGTAACAGCTCACTTTTCAAAACGTGTTTTTCAGCCCGAAATAAACGCGTTTTTTCAGACAGCTGTATCCCTTTGTAACTGCAAGGCTCAGAAGAGCCCACACACTCAGGTCTTAACCCCAGTGTGCTGAAAGTGTCAAAACATGTTTTTCAGCAGAAATAAACATGTTTCTGCAAGTTTGGTCAACCCCATGTAACTTATGGGGCAGTAACAGCTCACTTTTCAAAACGTGTTTTTCAGCCCGAAATAAACGCGTTTTTTCAGACAGCTGTATCCCTATGTAACTGCAAGGCTCAGAAGAGCCCACACACTCAAGTCTTAACCCCAGTGTGCTGAAAGTGTCAAAACATGTTTTTCAGCAGAAATAAACATGTTTCTGCAAGTTTGGTCAACCCCATGTAAGTTATGGGTCAGTAACAGCTCACTTTTCAAAACGTGTTTTTCAGCCCGAAATAAACGCGTTTTTTCAGACAGCTGTATCCCTATGTAACTGCAAGGCTCAGAAGAGCCCACACACTCAGGTCTTAACCCCAGTGTGCTGAAAGTGTCAAAACATGTTTTTCAGCAGAAATAAACATGTTTCTGCCATTTTGGTCAACCCCATGTAACTTATGGGGCAGTAACAGCTCACTTTTCAAAACGTGTTTTTCAGCCCGAAATAAACACGTTTTTTCAGACAGCTGTATCCCTATGTAACTGCAAGCCTCAGAAGAGCCCACACACTCAGGTCTTAACCCCACTGTGCTGAAAGTGTCAAAACATGTTTTTCAGCAGAAATAAACATGTTTCTGCAAGTTTGGTCAACCCCATGTAAGTTATGGGTCAGTAACAGCTCACTTTTCAAAACGTGTTTTTCAGCCCGAAATAAACGCGTTTTTTCAGACAGCTGTATCCCTATGTAACTGCAAGGCTCAGAAGAGCCCACACACTCAGGTCTTAACCCCACTGTGCTGAAAGTGTCAAAACATGTTTTTCAGCAGAAATAAACATGTTTCTGCAAGTTTCGTCAACCCCATGTAAGTTATGGGTCAGTAACAGCTCACTTTTCAAAACGTGTTTTTCAGCCCGAAATAAACGCGTTTTTTCAGACAGCTGTATCCCTATGTAACTGCAAGGCTCAGAAGAGCCCACACACTCAGGTCTTAACCCCAGTGTGCTGAAAGTGTCAAAACATGTTTTTCAGCAGAAATAAACATGTTTCTGCAAGTTTGGTTAACCCCATGTAACTTATGGGGCAGTAACAGCTCACTTTTCAAAACATGTTTTTCAGCCCGAAATAAACGCGTTTTTTCAGACAGCAGTATCCCTATGTAACTGCAAGGCTCAGAAGAGCCCACACACTCAGGTCTTAACCCCAGTGTGCTGAAAGTGTCAAAACATGTTTTTCAGCAGAAATAAACATGTTTCTGCAAGTTTGGTCAACCCCATGTAAGTTATGGGTCAGTAACAGCTCACTTTTCAAAACGTGTTTTTCAGCCCGAAATAAACGCGTTTTTTCAGACAGCTGTATCCCTATGTAACTGCAAGGCTCAGAAGAGCCCACACACTCAGGTCTTAACCCCAGTGTGCTGAAAGTGTCAAAACATGTTTTTCAGCAGAAATAAACATGTTTCTGCAAGTTTGGTCAACCCCATGTAAGTTATGGGTCAGTAACAGCTCACTTTTCAAAACGTGTTTTTCAGCCCGAAATAAACGCGTTTTTTCAGACAGCTGAATCCCTATGTAACTGCAAGGCTCAGAAGAGCCCACACACTCAGGTCTTAACCCCAGTGTGCTGAAAGTGTCAGAACATGTTTTTCAGCAGAAATAAACATGTTTTTGCAAGTTTGGTCAACCCCATGTAAGTTATGGGTCAGTAACAGCTCACATTTCAAAACGTGTTTTTCAGCCCAAAATAAACGCGTTTTTTCAGACAGCTGTATCCCTATGTAACTGCAAGGCTCAGAAGAGCCCACACACTCAGGTCTTAACCCCAGTGTGCTGAAAGTGTCAAAATGTGTTTTTCAGCAGAAATAAACATGTTTCTGCAAGTTTGGTCAACCCCATGTAAGTTATGGGGCAGTAACAGCACACTTTTCAAAACGTGTTTTTCAGCCCGAAATAAACGAGTTTTTTCAGACAGCTGTATCCCTATGTAACTGCAAGGCTCAGAAGAGCCCACACACTCAGGTCTTAACCCCAGTGTGCTGAAAGTGTCAAAATATGTTTTTCAGCAGAAATAAACATGTTTCTGCAAGTTTGGTCAACCCCATGTAAGTTATGGGTCAGTAACAGCTCACTTTTCAAAACGTGTTTTTCAGCCCGAAATAAACGCGTTTTTTCAGACAGCTGTATCCCTTTGTAACTGCAAGGCTCAGAAGAGCCCACACACTCAGGTCTTAACCCCAGTGTGCTGAAAGTGTCAAAACATGTTTTTCAGCAGAAATAAACATGTTTCTGCAAGTTTGGTCAACCCCATGTAACTTATGGGGCAGTAACAGCTCACTTTTCAAAACGTGTTTTTCAGCCCGAAATAAACGCGTTTTTTCAGACAGCTGTATCCCTATGTAACTGCAAGGCTCAGAAGAGCCCACACACTCAAGTCTTAACCCCAGTGTGCTGAAAGTGTCAAAACATGTTTTTCAGCAGAAATAAACATGTTTCTGCAAGTTTGGTCAACCCCATGTAAGTTATGGGTCAGTAACAGCTCACTTTTCAAAACGTGTTTTTCAGCCCGAAATAAACGCGTTTTTTCAGACAGCTGTATCCCTATGTAACTGCAAGGCTCAGAAGAGCCCACACACTCAGGTCTTAACCCCAGTGTGCTGAAAGTGTCAAAACATGTTTTTCAGCAGAAATAAACATGTTTCTGCCATTTTGGTCAACCCCATGTAACTTATGGGGCAGTAACAGCTCACTTTTCAAAACGTGTTTTTCAGCCCGAAATAAACACGTTTTTTCAGACAGCTGTATCCCTATGTAACTGCAAGCCTCAGAAGAGCCCACACACTCAGGTCTTAACCCCACTGTGCTGAAAGTGTCAAAACATGTTTTTCAGCAGAAATAAACATGTTTCTGCAAGTTTGGTCAACCCCATGTAAGTTATGGGTCAGTAACAGCTCACTTTTCAAAACGTGTTTTTCAGCCCGAAATAAACGCGTTTTTTCAGACAGCTGTATCCCTATGTAACTGCAAGGCTCAGAAGAGCCCACACACTCAGGTCTTAACCCCAGTGTGCTGAAAGTGTCAAAACATGTTTTTCAGCAGAAATAAACATGTCTCTGCAAGTTTGGTCAACCCCATGTAAGTTAGGGGTCAGTAACAGCTCACTTTTCAAAACGTATTTTTCAGCCCGAAATAAACGCGTTTTTTCAGACAGCTGTATCCCTATGTAACTGCAAGGATCAGAAGAGCCCACACACTCAGGTCTTAACCCCAGTGTGCTGAAAGTGTCAAAACATGTTTTTCAGCAGAAATAAACATGTTTCTGCAAGTTTGGTCAACCCCATGTAAGTTATGGGTCAGTAACAGCTCACTTTTCAAAACGTGTTTTTCAGCAAAAATAAACATGTTTCTGCAAGTTTGGTCAACCCCATGTAACTTATGGGTCAGTAACAGCTCACTTTTCAAAACGTGTTTTTCAGCCCGAAATAAACGCGTTTTTTCAGATAGCTGTTACCCTATGTAACTGCAAGGCTCAGAAGAGCCCACACACTCAGGTCTTAACCCCAGTGCGCTGAAAGTGTCAAAACATGATTTTCAGCAGAAATAAACATGTTTCTGCAAGTTTGGTCAACCCCATGTAAGTTATGAGTCAGTAACAGCTCACTTTTTAAAACGTGTTTTTCAGCCCGAAATGAACGCGTTTTCTCAGACAGCTGTATCCCTATGTAACTGCAAGGCTCAGAAGAGCCCACACACTCAGGTCTTAACCCCAGTGTGCTGAAAGTGTCAAAACATGTTTTTCAGCAGAAATAAACATGTTTCTGCAAGTTTGGTTAACCCCATGTAACTTATGGGGCAGTAACAGCTCACTTTTCAAAACATGTTTTTCAGCCCGAAATAAACGCGTTTTTTCAGACAGCAGTATCCCTATGTAACTGCAAGGCTCAGAAGAGCCCACACACTCAGGTCTTAACCCCAGTGTGCTGAAAGTGTCAAAACATGTTTTTCAGCAGAAATAAACATGTTTCTGCAAGTTTGGTCAACCCCATGTAAGTTATGGGTCAGTAACAGCTCACTTTTCAAAACGTGTTTTTCAGCCCGAAATAAACGCGTTTTTTCAGACAGCTGTATCCCTATGTAACTGCAAGGCTCAGAAGAGCCCACCCACTCAGGTCTTAACCCCAATGTGCTGAAAGTGTCAAAACATGTTTTTCAGCAGAAATAAACATGTTTCTGCAAGTTTGGTCAACCCCATGTAAGTTATGGGTCAGTAACAGCTCACTTTTCAAAACGTGTTTTTCAGCCCGAAATAAACGCGTTTTTTCAGACAGCTGTATCCCTATGTAACTGCAAGGCTCAGAAGAGCCCACACACTCAGGTCTTAACCCCAGTGTGCTGAAAGTGTCAAAATATGTTTTTCAGCAGAAATAAACATGTTTCTGCAAGTTTGGTCAACCCCATGTAACTTATGGGGCAGTAACAGCTCACTTTTCAAAACGTGTTTTTCAGCCCGAAATAAACGCGTTTTTTCAGACAGCTGTATCCCTATGTAACTGCAAGGCTCAGAAGAGCCCACACACTCAGGTCTTAACCCCAGTGTGCTGAAAGTGTCAAAACATGTTTTTCAGCAGAAATAAACATGTTTCTGCAAGTTTGGTCAACCCCATGTAAGTTATGGGTCAGTAACAGCTCACTTTTCAAAACGTGTTTTTCAGCCCGAAATAAACATGTTTTTTCAGACAGCTGTATCCCTATGTAACTGCAAGGCTCAGAAGAGCCCACACACTCAGGTCTTAACCCCACTGTGCTGAAAGTGTCAAAACATGTTTTTCAGCAGAAATAAACATGTTTCTGCAAGTTTCGTCAACCCCATGTAAGTTATGGGTCAGTAACAGCTCACTTTTCAAAACGTGTTTTTCAGCCCGAAATAAACGCGTTTTTTCAGACAGCTGTATCCCTATGTAACTGCAAGGCTCAGAAGAGCCCACACACTCAGGTCTTAACCCCAGTGTGCTGAAAGTGTCAAAACATGTTTTTCAGCAGAAATAAACATGTTTCTGCAAGTTTGGTTAACCCCATGTAACTTATGGGGCAGTAACAGCTCACTTTTCAAAACATGTTTTTCAGCCCGAAATAAACGCGTTTTTTCAGACAGCAGTATCCCTATGTAACTGCAAGGCTCAGAAGAGCCCACACACTCAGGTCTTAACCCCAGTGTGCTGAAAGTGTCAAAACATGTTTTTCAGCAGAAATAAACATGTTTCTGCAAGTTTGGTCAACCCCATGTAAGTTATGGGTCAGTAACAGCTCACTTTTCAAAACGTGTTTTTCAGCCCGAAATAAACGCGTTTTTTCAGACAGCTGTATCCCTTTGTAACTGCAAGGCTCAGAAGAGCCCACACACTCAGGTCTTAACCCCAGTGTGCTGAAAGTGTCAAAACATGTTTTTCAGCAGAAATAAACATGTTTCTGCAAGTTTGGTCAACCCCATGTAACTTATGGGGCAGTAACAGCTCACTTTTCAAAACGTGTTTTTCAGCCCGAAATAAACGCGTTTTTTCAGACAGCTGTATCCCTATGTAACTGCAAGGCTCAGAAGAGCCCACACACTCAAGTCTTAACCCCAGTGTGCTGAAAGTGTCAAAACATGTTTTTCAGCAGAAATAAACATGTTTCTGCAAGTTTTGTCAACCCCATGTAAGTTATGGGTCAGTAACAGCTCACTTTTCAAAACGTGTTTTTCAGCCCGAAATAAACGCGTTTTTTCAGACAGCTGTATCCCTATGTAACTGCAAGGCTCAGAAGAGCCCACACACTCAGGTCTTAACCCCAGTGTGCTGAAAGTGTCAAAACATGTTTTTCAGCAGAAATAAACATGTTTCTGCCATTTTGGTCAACCCCATGTAACTTATGGGGCAGTAACAGCTCACTTTTCAAAACGTGTTTTTCAGCCCGAAATAAACACGTTTTTTCAGACAGCTGTATCCCTATGTAACTGCAAGCCTCAGAAGAGCCCACACACTCAGGTCTTAACCCCACTGTGCTGAAAGTGTCAAAACATGTTTTTCAGCAGAAATAAACATGTTTCTGCAAGTTTGGTCAACCCCATGTAAGTTATGGGTCAGTAACAGCTCACTTTTCAAAACGTGTTTTTCAGCCCGAAATAAACGCGTTTTTTCAGACAGCTGTATCCCTATGTAACTGCAAGGCTCAGAAGAGCCCACACACTCAGGTCTTAACCCCAGTGTGCTGAAAGTGTCAAAACATGTTTTTCAGCAGAAATAAACATGTTTCTGCAAGTTTGGTCAACCCCATGTAAGTTATGGGTCAGTAACAGCTCACTTTTCAAAACGTGTTTTTCAGCCCGAAATAAACGCGTTTTTTCAGACAGCTGTATCCCTATGTAACTGCAAGGCTCAGAAGAGCCCACACACTCAGGTCTTAACCCCAGTGTGCTGAAAGTGTCAAAACATGTTTTTCAGCAGAAATAAACATGTTTCTGCAAGTTTGGTTAACCCCATGTAACTTATGGGGCAGTAACAGCTCACTTTTCAAAACATGTTTTTCAGCCCGAAATAAACGCGTTTTTTCAGACAGCAGTATCCCTATGTAACTGCAAGGCTCAGAAGAGCCCACACACTCAGGTCTTAACCCCAGTGTGCTGAAAGTGTCAAAACATGTTTTTCAGCAGAAATAAACATGTTTCTGCAAGTTTGGTCAACCCCATGTAAGTTATGGGTCAGTAACAGCTCACTTTTCAAAACGTGTTTTTCAGCCCGAAATAAACGCGTTTTTTCAGACAGCTGTATCCCTATGTAACTGCAAGGCTCAGAAGAGCCCACCCACTCAGGTCTTAACCCCAGTGTGCTGAAAGTGTCAAAACATGTTTTTCAGCAGAAATAAACATGTTTCTGCAAGTTTGGTCAACCCCATGTAAGTTATGGGTCAGTAACAGCTCACTTTTCAAAACGTGTTTTTCAGCCCGAAATAAACGCGTTTTTTCAGACAGCTGTATCCCTATGTAACTGCAAGGCTCAGAAGAGCCCACACACTCAGGTCTTAACCCCAGTGTGCTGAAAGTGTCAAAATATGTTTTTCAGCAGAAATAAACATGTTTCTGCAAGTTTGGTCAACCCCATGTAAGTTATGGGTCAGTAACAGCTCACTTTTCAAAACGTGTTTTTCAGCCCGAAATAAACGCGTTTTTTCAGACAGCTGTATCCCTTTGTAACTGCAAGGCTCAGAAGAGCCCACACACTCAGGTCTTAACCCCAGTGTGCTGAAAGTGTCAAAACATGTTTTTCAGCAGAAATAAACATGTTTCTGCAAGTTTGGTCAACCCCATGTAACTTATGGGGCAGTAACAGCTCACTTTTCAAAACGTGTTTTTCAGCCCGAAATAAACGCGTTTTTTCAGACAGCTGTATCCCTATGTAACTGCAAGGCTCAGAAGAGCCCACACACTCAGGTCTTAACCCCAGTGTGCTGAAAGTGTCAAAACATGTTTTTCAGCAGAAATAAACATGTTTCTGCAAGTTTGGTCAACCCCATGTAAGTTATGGGTCAGTAACAGCTCACTTTTCAAAACGTGTTTTTCAGCCCGAAATAAACATGTTTTTTCAGACAGCTGTATCCCTATGTAACTGCAAGGCTCAGAAGAGCCCACACACTCAGGTCTTAACCCCACTGTGCTGAAAGTGTCAAAACATGTTTTTCAGCAGAAATAAACATGTTTCTGCAAGTTTCGTCAACCCCATGTAAGTTATGGGTCAGTAACAGCTCACTTTTCAAAACGTGTTTTTCAGCCCGAAATAAACGCGTTTTTTCAGACAGCTGTATCCCTATGTAACTGCAAGGCTCAGAAGAGCCCACACACTCAGGTCTTAACCCCAGTGTGCTGAAAGTGTCAAAACATGTTTTTCAGCAGAAATAAACATGTTTCTGCAAGTTTGGTTAACCCCATGTAACTTATGGGGCAGTAACAGCTCACTTTTCAAAACATGTTTTTCAGCCCGAAATAAACGCGTTTTTTCAGACAGCAGTATCCCTATGTAACTGCAAGGCTCAGAAGAGCCCACACACTCAGGTCTTAACCCCAGTGTGCTGAAAGTGTCAAAACATGTTTTTCAGCAGAAATAAACATGTTTCTGCAAGTTTGGTCAACCCCATGTAAGTTATGGGTCAGTAACAGCTCACTTTTCAAAACGTGTTTTTCAGCCCGAAATAAACGCGTTTTTTCAGACAGCTGTATCCCTATGTAACTGCAAGGCTCAGAAGAGCCCACACACTCAGGTCTTAACCCCAGTGTGCTGAAAGTGTCAAAACATGTTTTTCAGCAGAAATAAACATGTTTCTGCAAGTTTGGTCAACCCCATGTAAGTTATGGGTCAGTAACAGCTCACTTTTCAAAACGTGTTTTTCAGCCCGAAATAAACGCGTTTTTTCAGACAGCTGAATCCCTATGTAACTGCAAGGCTCAGAAGAGCCCACACACTCAGGTCTTAACCCCAGTGTGCTGAAAGTGTCAGAACATGTTTTTCAGCAGAAATAAACATGTTTTTGCAAGTTTGGTCAACCCCATGTAAGTTATGGGTCAGTAACAGCTCACATTTCAAAACGTGTTTTTCAGCCCGAAATAAACGCGTTTTTTCAGACAGCTGTATCCCTATGTAACTGCAAGGCTCAGAAGAGCCCACACACTCAGGTCTTAACCCCAGTGTGCTGAAAGTGTCAAAATATGTTTTTCAGCAGAAATAAACATGTTTCTGCAAGTTTGGTCAACCCCATGTAAGTTATGGGTCAGTAACAGCTCACTTTTCAAAACGTGTTTTTCAGCCCGAAATAAACGCGTTTTTTCAGACAGCTGTATCCCTTTGTAACTGCAAGGCTCAGAAGAGCCCACACACTCAGGTCTTAACCCCAGTGTGCTGAAAGTGTCAAAACATGTTTTTCAGCAGAAATAAACATGTTTCTGCAAGTTTGGTCAACCCCATGTAACTTATGGGGCAGTAACAGCTCACTTTTCAAAACGTGTTTTTCAGCCCGAAATAAACGCGTTTTTTCAGACAGCTGTATCCCTATGTAACTGCAAGGCTCAGAAGAGCCCACACACTCAAGTCTTAACCCCAGTGTGCTGAAAGTGTCAAAACATGTTTTTCAGCAGAAATAAACATGTTTCTGCAAGTTTGGTCAACCCCATGTAAGTTATGGGTCAGTAACAGCTCACTTTTCAAAACGTGTTTTTCAGCCCGAAATAAACGCGTTTTTTCAGACAGCTGTATCCCTATGTAACTGCAAGGCTCAGAAGAGCCCACACACTCAGGTCTTAACCCCAGTGTGCTGAAAGTGTCAAAACATGTTTTTCAGCAGAAATAAACATGTTTCTGCCATTTTGGTCAACCCCATGTAACTTATGGGGCAGTAACAGCTCACTTTTCAAAACGTGTTTTTCAGCCTGAAATAAACACGTTTTTTCAGACAGCTGTATCCCTATGTAACTGCAAGCCTCAGAAGAGCCCACACACTCAGGTCTTAACCCCACTGTGCTGAAAGTGTCAAAACATGTTTTTCAGCAGAAATAAACATGTTTCTGCAAGTTTGGTCAACCCCATGTAAGTTATGGGTCAGTAACAGCTCACTTTTCAAAACGTGTTTTTCAGCCCGAAATAAACGCGTTTTTTCAGACAGCTGTATCCCTATGTAACTGCAAGGCTCAGAAGAGCCCACACACTCAGGTCTTAACCCCAGTGTGCTGAAAGTGTCAAAACATGTTTTTCAGCAGAAATAAACATGTTTCTGCAAGTTTGGTCAACCCCATGTAAGTTATGGGTCAGTAACAGCTCACTTTTCAAAACGTGTTTTTCAGCCCGAAATAAACGCGTTTTTTCAGACAGCTGTATCCCTATGTAACTGCAAGGCTCAGAAGAGCCCACACACTCAGGTCTTAACCCCAGTGTGCTGAAAGTGTCAAAACATGTTTTTCAGCAGAAATAAACATGTTTCTGCAAGTTTGGTCAACCCCATGTAAGTTAGGGGTCAGTAACAGCTCACTTTTCAAAACGTATTTTTCAGCCCGAAATAAACGCGTTTTTTCAGACAGCTGTATCCCTATGTAACTGCAAGGATCAGAAGAGCCCACACACTCAGGTCTTAACCCCAGTGTGCTGAAAGTGTCAAAACATGTTTTTCAGCAGAAATAAACATGTTTCTGCAAGTTTGGTCAACCCCATGTAAGTTATGGGTCAGTAACAGCTCACTTTTCAAAACGTGTTTTTCAGCAAAAATAAACATGTTTCTGCAAGTTTGGTCAACCCCATGTAACTTATGGGTCAGTAACAGCTCACTTTTCAAAACGTGTTTTTCAGCCCGAAATAAACGCGTTTTTTCAGATAGCTGTTACCCTATGTAACTGCAAGGCTCAGAAGAGCCCACACACTCAGGTCTTAACCCCAGTGCGCTGAAAGTGTCAAAACATGATTTTCAGCAGAAATAAACATGTTTCTGCAAGTTTGGTCAACCCCATGTAAGTTATGAGTCAGTAACAGCTCACTTTTTAAAACGTGTTTTTCAGCCCGAAATGAACGCGTTTTCTCAGACAGCTGTATCCCTATGTAACTGCAAGGCTCAGAAGAGCCCACACACTCAGGTCTTAACCCCAGTGCGCTGAAAGTGTCAAAACATGTTTTTCAGCAGAAATAAACATGTTTCTGCAAGTTTGGTCAACCCCATGTAAGTTATGGGTCAGTAACAGCTCACTTTTAAAAATGTGTTTTTCAGCCCGAAATAAACGCGTTTTTTCAGACAGCTGTATCCCTATGTATCTGCAAGGCTCAGAAGAGCCCACACACTCAGGTCTTAACCCCAGTGTGCTGAAAGTGTCAAAACATGTTTTTCAGCAGAAATAAACATGTTTCTGCAAGTTTGGTCAACCCCATGTAAGTTATGAGTCAGTAACAGCTCACTTTTCAAAACTTGTTTTTCAGCCCGAAATGAACGCGTTTTCTCAGACAGCTGTATCCCTATGTAACTGCAAGGCTCAGAAGAGCCCACACACTCAGGTCTTAACCCCAGTGTGCTGAAAGTGTCAAAATGTGTTTTTCAGCAGAAATAAACATGTTTCTGCAAGTTTGGTCAACCCCATGTAAGTTATGGGGCAGTAACAGCTCACTTTTCAAAACGTGTTTTTCAGCCCGAAATAAACATGTTTTTTCAGACAGCTGTATCCCTATGTAACTGCAAGGCTCAGAAGAGCCCACACACTCAGGTCTTAACCCCACTGTGCTGAAAGTGTCAAAACATGTTTTTCAGCACAAATAAACATGTTTCTGCAAGTTTCGTCAACCCCATGTAAGTTATGGGTCAGTAACAGCTCACTTTTCAAAACGTGTTTTTCACCCCGAAATAAACGCGTTTTTTCAGACAGCTGTATCCCTATGTAACTGCAAGGCTCAGAAGAGCCCACACACTCAGGTCTTAACCCCAGTGTGCTGACAGTGTCAAAACGTGTTTTTCAGCAGAAATAAACATGTTTCTGCAAGTTTGGTAAACCCCATGTAAGTTATGGGTCAGTAACAGCTCACTTTTCAAAACGTGTTTTTCTGGCCAAAATAAACGCGTTTTTTCAGACAGCTGTATCCCTATGTAACTGCAAGGCTCAGAAGAGCCCACACACTCAGGTCTTAACCCCAGTGTGCTGAAAGTGTCAAAACATGTTTTTCAGCAGAAATAAACATGTTTCTGCCATTTTGGTCAACCCCATGTAACTTATGGGGCAGTAACAGCTCACTTTTCAAAACGTGTTTTTCAGCCCGAAATAAACACGTTTTTTCAGACAGCTGTATCCCTATGTAACTGCAAGCCTCAGAAGAGCCCACACACTCAGGTCTTAACCCCACTGTGCTGAAAGTGTCAAAACATGTTTTTCAGCAGAAATAAACATGTTTCTGCAAGTTTGGTCAACCCCATGTAAGTTATGGGTCAGTAACAGCTCACTTTTCAAAACGTGTTTTTCAGCCCGAAATAAACGCGTTTTTTTCAGACAGCTGTATCCCTATGTAACTGCAAGGCTCAGAAGAGCCCACACACTCAGGTCTTAACCCCAGTGTGCTGAAAGTGTCAAAACATGTTTTTCAGCAGAAATAAACATGTTTCTGCAAGTTTGGTCAACCCCATGTAAGTTATGGGTCAGTAACAGCTCACTTTTCAAAACGTGTTTTTCAGCCCGAAATAAACGCGTTTTTTCAGACAGCTGTATCCCTATGTAACTGCAAGGCTCAGAAGAGCCCACACACTCAGGTCTTAACCCCAGTGTGCTGAAAGTGTCAAAACATGTTTTTCAGCAGAAATAAACATGTTTCTGCAAGTTTGGTTAACCCCATGTAACTTATGGGGCAGTAACAGCTCACTTTTCAAAACATGTTTTTCAGCCCGAAATAAACGCGTTTTTTCAGACAGCAGTATCCCTATGTAACTGCAAGGCTCAGAAGAGCCCACACACTCAGGTCTTAACCCCAGTGTGCTGAAAGTGTCAAAACATGTTTTTCAGCAGAAATAAACATGTTTCTGCAAGTTTGGTCAACCCCATGTAAGTTATGGGTCAGTAACAGCTCACTTTTCAAAACGTGTTTTTCAGCCCGAAATAAACGCGTTTTTTCAGACAGCTGTATCCCTATGTAACTGCAAGGCTCAGAAGAGCCCACCCACTCAGGTCTTAACCCCAATGTGCTGAAAGTGTCAAAACATGTTTTTCAGCAGAAATAAACATGTTTCTGCAAGTTTGGTCAACCCCATGTAAGTTATGGGTCAGTAACAGCTCACTTTTCAAAACGTGTTTTTCAGCCCGAAATAAACGCGTTTTTTCAGACAGCTGTATCCCTATGTAACTGCAAGGCTCAGAAGAGCCCACACACTCAGGTCTTAACCCCAGTGTGCTGAAAGTGTCAAAATATGTTTTTCAGCAGAAATAAACATGTTTCTGCAAGTTTGGTCAACCCCATGTAACTTATGGGGCAGTAACAGCTCACTTTTCAAAACGTGTTTTTCAGCCCGAAATAAACGCGTTTTTTCAGACAGCTGTATCCCTATGTAACTGCAAGGCTCAGAAGAGCCCACACACTCAGGTCTTAACCCCAGTGTGCTGAAAGTGTCAAAACATGTTTTTCAGCAGAAATAAACATGTTTCTGCAAGTTTGGTCAACCCCATGTAAGTTATGGGTCAGTAACAGCTCACTTTTCAAAACGTGTTTTTCAGCCCGAAATAAACATGTTTTTTCAGACAGCTGTATCCCTATGTAACTGCAAGGCTCAGAAGAGCCCACACACTCAGGTCTTAACCCCACTGTGCTGAAAGTGTCAAAACATGTTTTTCAGCAGAAATAAACATGTTTCTGCAAGTTTCGTCAACCCCATGTAAGTTATGGGTCAGTAACAGCTCACTTTTCAAAACGTGTTTTTCAGCCCGAAATAAACGCGTTTTTTCAGACAGCTGTATCCCTATGTAACTGCAAGGCTCAGAAGAGCCCACACACTCAGGTCTTAACCCCAGTGTGCTGAAAGTGTCAAAACATGTTTTTCAGCAGAAATAAACATGTTTCTGCAAGTTTGGTTAACCCCATGTAACTTATGGGGCAGTAACAGCTCACTTTTCAAAACATGTTTTTCAGCCCGAAATAAACGCGTTTTTCAGACAGCAGTATCCCTATGTAACTGCAAGGCTCAGAAGAGCCCCACACACTCAGGTCTTAACCCCAGTGTGCTGAAAGTGTCAAAACATGTTTTTCAGCAGAAATAAACATGTTTCTGCAAGTTTGGTCAACCCCATGTAAGTTATGGGTCAGTAACAGCTCACTTTTCAAAACGTGTTTTTCAGCCCGAAATAAACGCGTTTTTTCAGACAGCTGTATCCCTATGTAACTGCAAGGCTCAGAAGAGCCCACACACTCAGGTCTTAACCCCAGTGTGCTGAAAGTGTCAAAACATGTTTTTCAGCAGAAATAAACATGTTTCTGCAAGTTTGGTCAACCCCATGTAAGTTATGGGTCAGTAACAGCTCACTTTTCAAAACGTGTTTTTCAGCCCGAAATAAACGCGTTTTTTCAGATAGCTGTTACCCTAAGTAACTGCAAGGCTCAGAAGAGCCCACACACTCAGGTCTTAACCCCAGTGCGCTGAAAGTGTCAAAACATGTTTTTCAGCAGAAATAAACATGTTTCTGCAAGTTTGGTCAACCCCATGTAAGTTATGGGTCAGTAACAGCTCACTTTTCAAAACGTGTTTTTCAGCCCGAAATAAACGTTTTTTCAGACAGCTGTATCCCTATGTAACTGCAAGGCTCAGAAGAGCCCACACACTCAGGTCTTAACCCAGTGTGCTGAAAGTGTCAAAACATGTTTTTCAGCAGAAATAAACATGTTTCTGCAAGTTTGGTCAACCCCATGTAAGTTATGGGTCAGTAACAGCTCACTTTTCAAAAACGTGTTTTTCAGCCCGAAATAAACGCGTTTTTTCAGACAGCTGTATCCCTATGTAGCTGCAAGCCTCAGAAGAGCCCACACACTCAGGTCTTACCCCACTGTGCTGAAAGTGTCAAAACATGTTTTTCAGCAGAAATAAACATGTTTCTGCAAGTTTGGTCAACCCCATGTAAGTTATGGGTCAGTAACAGCTCACTTTTCAAAACGTGTTTTTCAGCCCGAAATAAACGCGTTTTTTTCAGACAGCTGTATCCCTATGTAACTGCAAGGCTCAGAAGAGCCCACACCACTCAGGTCTTAACCCCAATGTGCTGAAAGTGTCAAAACATGTTTTTCAGCAGAAATAAACATGTTTCTGCAAGTTTGGTCAACCCTATGTAAGTTATGGGTCAGTAACAGCTCACTTTTCAAAACGTGTTTTTCAGCCCGAAATAAACGCGTTTTTTCAGACAGCTGTATCCCTATGTAACTGCAAGGCTCAGAAGAGCCCACACACTCAGGTCTTAACCCCAGTGTGCTGAAAGTGTCAAAATATGTTTTTCAGCAGAAATAAACATGTTTCTGCAAGTTTGGTCAACCCCATGTAACTTATGGGGCAGTAACAGCTCACTTTTCAAAACGTGTTTTCAGCCCGAAATAAACGCGTTTTTTCAGACAGCTGTATCCCTATGTAACTGCAAGGCTCAGAAGAGCCCACACACTCAGGTCTTAACCCCAGTGTGCTGAAAGTGTCAAAACATGTTTTTCAGCAGAAATAAACATGTTTCTGCAAGTTTGGTCAACCCCATGTAAGTTATGGGTCAGTAACAGCTCACTTTTCAAAACGTGTTTTTCAGCCCGAAATAAACATGTTTTTTCAGACAGCTGTATCCCTATGTAACTGCAAGGCTCAGAAGAGCCCACACACTCAGGTCTTAACCCCACTGTGCTGAAAGTGTCAAAACATGTTTTTCAGCAGAAATAAACATGTTTCTGCAAGTTTCGTCAACCCCATGTAAGTTATGGGTCAGTAACAGCTCACTTTTCAAAACGTGTTTTTCAGCCCGAAATAAACGCGTTTTTTCAGACAGCTGTATCCCTATGTAACTGCAAGGCTCAGAAGAGCCCACACACTCAGGTCTTAACCCCAGTGTGCTGAAAGTGTCAAAACATGTTTTTCAGCAGAAATAAACATGTTTCTGCAAGTTTGGTTAACCCCATGTAACTTATGGGGCAGTAACAGCTCACTTTTCAAACATGTTTTTCAGCCCGAAATAAACGCGTTTTTTCAGACAGCTGTATCCCTATGTAACTGCAAGGCTCAGAAGAGCCCACACACTCAGGTCTTAACCCCAGTGTGCTGAAAGTGTCAAAACATGTTTTTCAGCAGAAATAAACATGTTTCTGCAAGTTTGGTCAACCCCATGTAAGTTATGGGTCAGTAACAGCTCACTTTTCAAAACGTGTTTTTCAGCCCGAAATAAACGCGTTTTTTCAGACAGCTGTATCCCTATGTAACTGCAAGGCTCAGAAGAGCCCACACACTCAGGTCTTAACCCCAGTGTGCTGAAAGTGTCAAAACATGTTTTTCAGCAGAAATAAAACATGTTTCTGCAAGTTTGGTCAACCCCATGTAAGTTATGGGTCAGTAACAGCTCACTTTTCAAAACGTGTTTTTCAGCCCGAAATAAACGCGTTTTTTCAGATAGCTGTTACCCTATGTAACTGCAAGGCTCAGAAGAGCCCACACACTCAGGTCTTAACCCCAGTGCGCTGAAAGTGTCAAAACATGTTTTTCAGCAGAAATAAACATGTTTCTGCAAGTTTGGTCAACCCCATGTAAGTTATGGGTCAGTAACAGCTCACTTTTCAAAACGTGTTTTTCAGCCAGAAATAAACGTTTTTTTTCAGACAGCTGTATCCCTATGTAACTGCAAGGCTCAGAAGAGCCCACACACTCAGGTCTTAACCCCAGTGTGCTGAAAGTGTCAAAACATGTTTTTCAGCAGAAATAAACATGTTTCTGCAAGTTTGGTCAACCCCATGTAAGTTATGGGTCAGTAACAGCTCACTTTTCAAAACGTGTTTTTCAGCCCGAAATAAACGCGTTTTTTCAGACAGCTGTATCCCTATGTAACTGCAAGCCTCAGAAGAGCCCACACACTCAGGTCTTAACCCCACTGTGCTGAAAGTGTCAAAACATGTTTTTCAGCAGAAATAAACATGTTTCTGCAAGTTTGGTTAACCCCATGTAACTTATGGGGCAGTAACAGCTCACTTTTCAAAACATGTTTTTCAGCCCGAAATAAACGCGTTTTTTCAGACAGCAGTATCCCTATGTAACTGCAAGGCTCAGAAGAGCCCACACACTCAGGTCTTAACCCCACTGTGCTGAAAGTGTCAAAACATGTTTTTCAGCACAAATAAACATGTTTCTGCAAGTTTCGTCAACCCCATGTAAGTTATGGGTCAGTAACAGCTCACTTTTCAAAACGTGTTTTTCAGCCCGAAATAAACCGCGTTTTTTCAGACAGCTGTATCCCTATGTAACTGCAAGGCTCAGAAGAGCCCACACACTCAGGTCTTAACCCCAGTGTGCTGACAGTGTCAAAACGTGTTTTTCAGCAGAAATAAACATGTTTCTGCAAGTTTGGTAAACCCCATGTAAGTTATGGGTCAGTAACAGCTCACTTTTCAAAACGTGTTTTTCTGGCCAAAATAAACGCGTTTTTTCAGACAGCTGTATCCCTATGTAACTGCAAGGCTCAGAAGAGCCCACACACTCAGGTCATAACCCCAGTGTGCTGAAAGTGTCAAAACATGTTTTTCAGCAGAAATAAACATGTTTCTGCCATTTTGGTCAAACCCCATGTAACTTATGGGGCAGTAACAGCTCACTTTTCAAAACGTGTTTTTCAGCCCGAAATAAACACGTTTTTTCAGACAGCTGTATCCCTATGTAACTGCAAGCCTCAGAAGAGCCCACACACTCAGGTCTTAACCCCACTGTGCTGAAAGTGTCAAAACATGTTTTTCAGCAGAAATAAACATGTTTCTGCAAGTTTGGTCAACCCCATGTAAGTTATGGGTCAGTAACAGCTCACTTTTCAAAACGTGTTTTTCAGCCCGAAATAAACGCGTTTTTTCAGACAGCTGTATCCCTATGTAACTGCAAGGCTCAGAAGAGCCCACACACTCAGGTCTTAACCCCAGTGTGCTGAAAGTGTCAAAACATGTTTTTCAGCAGAAATAAACATGTTTCTGCAAGTTTGGTCAACCCCATGTAAGTTATGGGTCAGTAACAGCTCACTTTTCAAAACGTGTTTTTCAGCCCGAAATAAACGCGTTTTTCAGACAGCTGTATCCCTATGTAACTGCAAGGCTCAGAAGAGCCCTACACACTCAGGTCTTAACCCCAGTGTGCTGAAAGTGTCAAAACATGTTTTTCAGCAGAAATAAACATGTTTCTGCAAGTTTGGTTAACCCATGTAACTTATGGGGCAGTAACAGCTCACTTTTCAAAAACATGTTTTTCAGCCCGAAATAAACGCGTTTTTTCAGACAGCTGTATCCCTATGTAACTGCAAGGCTCAGAAGAGCCCACACACTCAGGTCTTAACCCCAGTGTGCTGAAAGTGTCAAAACATGTTTTTCAGCAGAAATAAACATGTTTCTGCAAGTTTGGTCAACCCCATGTAAGTTATGGGTCAGTAACAGCTCACTTTTCAAAACGTGTTTTTCAGCCCGAAATAAACGTTTTTTCAGACAGCTGTATCCCTATGTAACTGCAAGGCTCAGAAGAGCCCACACACTCAGGTCTTAACCCCAGTGTGCTGAAAGTGTCAAAACATGTTTTTCAGCAGAAATAAACATGTTTCTGCAAGTTTGGTCAACCCCATGTAAGTTATGGGTCAGTAACAGCTCACTTTTCAAAACGTGTTTTTCAGCCCGAAATAAACGCGTTTTTTCAGACAGCTATATCCCTATGTAACTGCAAGCCTCAGAAGAGCCCACACACTCAGGTCTTAACCCCACTGTGCTGAAAGTGTCAAAACATGTTTTTCAGCAGAAATAACATGTTTCTGCAAGTTTGGTTAACCCCATGTAACTTATGGGGCAGTAACAGCTCACTTTTCAAAACATGTTTTCAGCCCGAAATAAACGCGTTTTTTCAGACAGCAGTATCCCTATGTAACTGCAAGGCTCAGAAGAGCCCACACACTCAGGTCTTAACCCCAGTGTGCTGAAAGTGTCAAAACATGTTTTTCAGCACAAATAAACATGTTTCTGCAAGTTTCGTCAACCCCATGTAAGTTATGGGTCAGTAACAGCTCACTTTTCAAAACGTGTTTTTCAGCCCGAAATAAACGCGTTTTTTCAGACAGCTGTATCCCTATGTAACTGCAAGGCTCAGAAGAGCCCACACACTCAGGTCTTAACCCCAGTGTGCCTGACAGTGTCAAAACGTGTTTTTCAGCAGAAATAAACATGTTTCTGCAAGTTTGGTAAACCCCATGTAAGTTATGGGTCAGTAACAGCTCACTTTTCAAAACGTGTTTTTCTGGCCAAAATAACGCGTTTTTTCAGACAGCTGTATCCCTATGTAACTGCAAGGCTCAGAAGAGCCCACACACTCAGGTCATAACCCCAGTGTGCTGAAAGTGTCAAAACATGTTTTTCAGCAGAAATAAACATGTTTCTGCCATTTTGGTCAACCCCATGTAACTTATGGGGCAGTAACAGCTCACTTTTCAAAACGTGTTTTTCAGCCCGAAATAAACACGTTTTTTCAGACAGCTGTATCCCTATGTAACTGCAAGCCTCAGAAGAGCCCACACACTCAGGTCTTAACCCCACTGTGCTGAAAGTGTCAAAACATGTTTTTCAGCAGAAATAAACATGTTTCTGCAAGTTTGGTCAACCCCATGTAAGTTATGGGTCAGTAACAGCTCACTTTTCAAAACGTGTTTTTCAGCCCGAAATAAACGCGTTTTTTCAGACAGCTGTATCCCTATGTAACTGCAAGGCTCAGATGAGCCCACACACTCAGGTCTTAACCCCAGTGTGCTGAAAGTGTCAAAATATGTTTTTCAGCAGAAATAAACATGTTTCTGCAAGTTTGGTCAACCCCATGTAAGTTATGGGTCAGTAACAGCTCACTTTTCAAAACGTGTTTTTCAGCCCGAAATAAACGCGTTTTTTCAGACAGCTGTATCCCTTTGTAACTGCAAGGCTCAGAAGAGCCCACACACTCAGGTCTTAACCCAGTGTGCTGAAAGTGTCAAAACATGTTTTTCAGCAGAAATAAACATGTTTCTGCAAGTTTGGTCAACCCCATGTAACTTATGGGGCAGTAACAGCTCACTTTTCAAAACGTGTTTTCAGCCCGAAATAAACGCGTTTTTTCAGACAGCTGTATCCCTATGTAACTGCAAGGCTCAGAAGAGCCCACACACTCAGGTCTTAACCCCAGTGTGCTGAAAGTGTCAAAACATGTTTTCAGCAGAAATAAACATGTTTCTGCAAGTTTGGTCAACCCCATGTAAGTTATGGGTCAGTAACAGCTCACTTTTCAAAACGTGTTTTTCAGCCCGAAATAAACATGTTTTTTCAGACAGCTGTATCCCTATGTAACTGCAAGGCTCAGAAGAGCCACACACTCAGGTCTTAACCCCACTGTGCTGAAAGTGTCAAAACATGTTTTTCAGCAGAAATAAACATGTTTCTGCAAGTTTCGTCAACCCCATGTAAGTTATGGGTCAGTAACAGCTCACTTTTCAAAACGTGTTTTTCAGCCCGAAATAAACGCGTTTTTTCAGACAGCTGTATCCCTATGTAACTGCAAGGCTCAGAAGAGCCCACACACTCAGGTCTTAACCCCAGTGTGCTGAAAGTGTCAAAACATGTTTTTCAGCAGAAATAAACATGTTTCTGCAAGTTTGGTTAACCCCATGTAACTTATGGGGCAGTAACAGCTCACTTTTCAAAACATGTTTTTCAGCCCGAAATAAACGCGTTTTTTCAGACAGCAGTATCCCTATGTAACTGCAAGGCTCAGAAGAGCCCACACACTCAGGTCTTAACCCCAGTGTGCTGAAAGTGTCAAAACATGTTTTTCAGCAGAAATAAACATGTTTCTGCAAGTTTGGTCAACCCCATGTAAGTTATGGGTCAGTAACAGCTCACTTTTCAAAACGTGTTTTTCAGCCCGAAATAAACGCGTTTTTCAGACAGCTGTATCCCTATGTAACTGCAAGGCTCAGAAGAGCCCACACACTCAGGTCTTAACCCCAGTGTGCTGAAAGTGTCAAAACATGTTTTTCAGCAGAAATAAACATGTTTCTGCAAGTTTGGTCAACCCCATGTAAGTTATGGGTCAGTAACAGCTCACATTTCAAACGTGTTTTTCAGCCCGAAATAAACGCGTTTTTTCAGACAGCTGTATCCCTATGTAACTGCAAGGCTCAGAAGAGCCCACACACTCAGGTCTTAACCCCAGTGTGCTGAAAGTGTCAAAATGTGTTTTTCAGCAGAAATAAACATGTTTCTGCAAGTTTGGTCAACCCCATGTAAGTTATGGGGCAGTAACAGCACACTTTTCAAAACGTGTTTTTCAGCCCGAAATAAACGAGTTTTTTCAGACAGCTGTATCCCTATGTAACTGCAAGGCTCAGAAGAGCCCACACACTCAGGTCTTAACCCCAGTGTGCTGAAAGTGTCAAAATATGTTTTTCAGCAGAAATAAACATGTTTCTGCAAGTTTGGTCAACCCCATGTAAGTTATGGGTCAGTAACAGCTCACTTTTCAAAACGTGTTTTTCAGCCCGAAATAAACGCGTTTTTTCAGACAGCTGTATCCCTTTGTAACTGCAAGGCTCAGAAGAGCCCACACACTCAGGTCTTAACCCCAGTGTGCTGAAAGTGTCAAAACATGTTTTTCAGCAGAAATAAACATGTTTCTGCAAGTTTGGTCAACCCCATGTAACTTATGGGGCAGTAACAGCTCACTTTTCAAAACGTGTTTTTCAGCCCGAAATAAACGCGTTTTTTCAGACAGCTGTATCCCTATGTAACTGCAAGGCTCAGAAGAGCCCACACACTCAAGTCTTAACCCCAGTGTGCTGAAAGTGTCAAAACATGTTTTTCAGCAGAAATAAACATGTTTCTGCAAGTTTGGTCAACCCCATGTAAGTTATGGGTCAGTAACAGCTCACTTTCAAAACGTGTTTTTCAGCCCGAAATAAACGCGTTTTTTCAGACAGCTGTATCCCTATGTAACTGCAAGGCTCAGAAGAGCCCACACACTTAGGTCTTAACCCCAGTGTGCTGAAAGTGTCAAAACATGTTTTTCAGCAGAAATAAACATGTTTCTGCCATTTTGGTCAACCCCATGTAACTTATGGGGCAGTAACAGCTCACTTTTCAAAACGTGTTTTTCAGCCCGAAATAAACACGTTTTTTCAGACAGCTGTATCCCTATGTAACTGCAAGCCTCAGAAGAGCCCACACACTCAGGTCTTAACCCCACTGTGCTGAAAGTGTCAAAACATGTTTTTCAGCAGAAATAAACATGTTTCTGCAAGTTTGGTCAACCCCATGTAAGTTATGGGTCAGTAACAGCTCACTTTTCAAAACGTGTTTTTCAGCCCGAAATAAACGCGTTTTTTCAGACAGCTGTATCCCTATGTAACTGCAAGGCTCAGAAGAGCCCACACACTCAGGTCTTAACCCCAGTGTGCTGAAAGTGTCAAAACATGTTTTTCAGCAGAAATAAACATGTTTCTGCAAGTTTGGTCAACCCCATGTAAGTTAGGGGTCAGTAACAGCTCACTTTTCAAAACGTATTTTTCAGCCCGAAATAAACGCGTTTTTTCAGACAGCTGTATCCCTATGTAACTGCAAGGATCAGAAGAGCCCACACACTCAGGTCTTAACCCCAGTGTGCTGAAAGTGTCAAAACATGTTTTTCAGCAGAAATAAACATGTTTCTGCAAGTTTGGTCAACCCCATGTAAGTTATGGGTCAGTAACAGCTCACTTTTCAAAACGTGTTTTTCAGCAGAAATAAACATGTTTCTGCAAGTTTGGTCAACCCCATGTAAGTTATGAGTCAGTAACAGCTCACTTTTTAAAACGTGTTTTTCAGCCCGAAATGAACGCGTTTTCTCAGACAGCTTTATCCCTATGTAACTGCAAGGCTCAGAAGAGCCCACACACTCAGGTCTTAACCCCAGTGTGCTGAAAGTGACAAAACGTGTTTTTCAGCAGAAATAAACAGTTTCTGCAAGTTTGGTCAACCCCATGTAAGTTATGGGGCAGTAACAGCACACTTTTCAAAACGTGTTTTTCAGCCCGAAATAAACGCGTTTTTCAGACAGCTGTATCCCTATGTAACTGCAAGGCTCAGAAGAGCCCACACACTCAGGTCTTAACCCCAGTGTGCTGAAAGTGTCAAAACATGTTTTCAGCAGAAATAAACATGTTTCTGCACGTTTGGTCAACCCCATGTAACTTATGGGTCAGTAACAGCTCACTTTTCAAAACGTGTTTTTCAGCCCGAAATAAACACGTTTTTTCAGATAGCTGTTACCCTATGTAACTGCAAGGCTCAGAAGAGCCCACACACTCAGGTCTTAACCCCAGTGCGCTGAAAGTGTCAAAACATGTTTTTCAGCAGAAATAAACATGTTTCTGCAAGTTTGGTCAACCCCATGTAAGTTATGGGTCAGTAACAGCTCACTTTTCAAAATGTGTTTTTCAGCCCGAAATAAACGCGTTTTTTCAGACAGCTGTATCCCTATGTATCTGCAAGGCTCAGAAGAGCCCACACACTCAGGTCTTAACCCCAGTGTGCTGAAAGTGTCAAAACATGTTTTTCAGCAGAAATAAACATGTTTCTGCAAGTTTGGTCAACCCCATGTAAGTTATGAGTCAGTAACAGCTCACTTTTCAAAACTTGTTTTTCAGCCCGAAATGAACGCGTTTTCTCAGACAGCTGTATCCCTATGTAACTGCAAGGCTCAGAAGAGCCCACACACTCAGGTCTTAACCCCAGTGTGCTGAAAGTGTCAAAACATGTTTTTCAGCAGAAATAAACATGTTTCTGCAAGTTTGGTCAACCCCATGTAAGTTATGGGGCAGTAACAGCTCACTTTTCAAAACGTGTTTTTCAGCCCGAAATAAACATGTTTTTTCAGACAGCTGTATCCCTATGTAACTGCAAGGCTCAGAAGAGCCCACACACTCAGTCTTAACCCCAGTGTGCTGAAAGTGTCAAAACATGTTTTTCAGCAGAAATAAACATGTTTCTGCAAGTTTGGTCAACCCCATGTAAGTTATGGGTCAGTAACAGCTCACTTTTCAAAACGTGTTTTTCACCCCGAAATAAACGCGTTTTTCAGACAGCTGTATCCCTATGTAACTGCAAGGCTCAGAAGAGCCCACACACTCAGGTCTTAACCCCAGTGTGCTGACAGTGTCAAAACGTGTTTTTCAGCAGAAATAAACATGTTTCTGCAAGTTTGGTAAACCCCATGTAAGTTATGGGTCAGTAACAGCTCACTTTTCAAAAACGTGTTTTTCTGGCCAAAATAAACGCGTTTTTTCAGACAGCTGTATCCCTATGTAACTGCAAGGCTCAGAAGAGCCCACACACTCAGGTCTTAACCCCAGTGTGCTGAAAGTGTCAAAACATGTTTTTCAGCAGAAATAAACATGTTTTCTGCCATTTTGGTCAACCCCATGTAACTTATGGGGCAGTAACAGCTCACTTTTCAAAAACGTGTTTTTCAGCCCGAAATAAACACGTTTTTTCAGACAGCTGTATCCCTATGTAACTGCAAGCCTCAGAAGAAGCCCACACACTCAGGTCTTAACCCCACTGTGCTGAAAGTGTCAAAACATGTTTTTCAGCAGAAATAACATGTTTTTGCAAGTTTGGTCAACCCCATGTAAGTTATGGGTCAGTAACAGCTCACATTTCAAAACGTGTTTTTCAGCCGAAATAAACGCGTTTTTCAGACAGCTGTATCCCTATGTAACTGCAAGGCTCAGAAGAGCCACACACTCAGGTCTTAACCCCAGTGTGCTGAAAGTGTCAAAATGTGTTTTTTCAGCAGAAATAAACATGTTTCTGCAAGTTTGGTCAACCCCATGTAAGTTATGGGGCAGTAACAGCACACTTTTCAAACGTGTTTTCAGCCCGAAATAAACGAGTTTTTTCAGACAGCTGTATCCCTATGTAACTGCAAGGCTCAGAAGAGCCCACACACTCAGGTCTTAACCCCAGTGTGCTGAAAGTGTGAAATATGTTTTTCAGCAGAAATAAACATGTTTTCTGGCAAGTTTGGTCACCCCATGTAAGTTATGGGTCAGTAACAGCTCACTTTTCAAAACGGGTTTTTCAGCCCGAAATAAACGCGTTTTTCAGACAGCTGTAATCCCTTTGGTAACTGCAAGGCTCAGAAGAGCCCACACACTCAGGTCTTAACCCCAGTGGCTGAAAGTGTGCATTACATGTTTTTCAGCAGAAATAAACATGTTTCTGCAAGTTGGTCAACCCATGTAACTTATGGGCAGTAACAGCTCACTTTTCAAAACGTGTTTTTCAGCCCGAAATAAACGCGTTTTTTCAGACAGCTGTATCCTATGTAACTGCAAGGCTCAGAAGAGCCCACACACTCAAGCTTAACACCAGTGTGCTGAAAGTGTCAAAACATGTTTTTCAGCAGAAATAAACATGTTTCTGCAAGTTTGGTCCAACCCCATGTAAGTTATGGGTCAGTAACAGCTCACTTTTCAAAACGTGTTTTTCCAGCCCGAATAAAACGAGGGTCTTCAGACAGCTGTATCCCTATGTAACTGCAAGGCTCAGAAGAGCCCACACACTCAGGTCTGAAACCCAGTGTGCTGAAAGTGTCAAAACATGTTTTCAACAGAAATAAACATGTTTCTGCAAGTTTGGTCAACCCCATGTAACTTATGGGTCAGTAACAGCTCACTTTTCAAAACGTGTTTTTCAGCCCGAAATAAATGCGTTTTTTCAGATAGCTGTTACCCTATGTAACTGCAAGGCTCAGAAGAGCCCACACACTCAGGTCTTAACCCCAGTGCGCTGAAAGTGTCAAAACATGTTTTTCAGCAGAAATAAACATGTTTCTGCAAGTTTGGTCAACCCCATGTAAGTTTATGGGGCAGTAACAGCACACTTTTCAAAACGTGCTTTTCAGCCCGATATAAACACGTTTTTTCAGACAGCTGTATCTCTATGTAACTGCAAGGCTCAGAAGAGCCCACACACTCAGGTCTTAACCCCAGTGTGCTGAAAGTGTCAAAATGTGTTTTTCAGCAGAAATAAACATGTTTCTGCAAGTTGGTCAACCCCATGAAGTTATGGGTCAGTAACAGCTCACTTTTCAAAACGTGGTTTTTCAGCCGAAATAAACGCGTTTTTCAGACAGCTGTATCCCTATGTAACTGCAAGGCTCAGAAGAGCCCACACACTCAGGTCTGATCCCCAGTGTGCTGAAAGTGTCAAAACATGTTTTTCAGCAGAAATAAACATGTTTCTGCAAGTTTGGTCAACCCCATGTAAGTTATGGGGCAGTAACAGCACACTTTTCAAAACGTGCTTTTCAGCCGATATAAACACGTTTTTTCAGACAGCTGTATCCCTATGTAACTGCAAGGCTCAGAAGAGCCCA